>NW_017324423.1:0-269 GCF_000935625.1 Nanorana parkeri | reverse complement strand
CCTGACTCTATATACCCCCTCACCCCCATTTTTGTCATGTGACCTCTCTGGGGGTATACAGTGAGGAGGATGCTGATTGGCTCCCCGGCAGATGTAATTTGTATCATCGGAGACAAAAAATCCACCAGACACCCAGAGAAGTCACATGACAAAAATGTTATAAATGGAGTTGCAGTTCGGGTAGTAAAGTAAGTATTTGATCCGGAAGCAGAACATGACTTCGTACTTGGTGGGGAACCCTTGTTGGGGAGCACAGAGGGGAGACGTTT
>NW_017324422.1:0-269 GCF_000935625.1 Nanorana parkeri | reverse complement strand
AGATGTTGGCAGCACCTTCTACAGGAGACCACCTAGAACGATTGAGAGCAATTGGTAGAGAACTCAGACATTACCTGGGCAGTTTATACAGCTAGTATTGAGTCCCCCCATCTCCTGCAGATTGCTTTGGAAAGTTCCCCTGTTGTGTCTCCAGGACAGGCAGTGAAAGTGATCTCCCCTAAAGGGACCTGAGCAGACAAGATGTTCTCCTCCCCCCCCTCCCCCACATTGTGGGCAGAAGGCCAAGGGTCCATACAGGCCATTGGCTT
>NW_017324421.1:0-269 GCF_000935625.1 Nanorana parkeri | reverse complement strand
CAGTAATAAACCTGGACGGTCATGGCAGTGGGTGAGTTCCGTGGGGGGGGAGCTAAATGGCAACATCGAAGGATATGGTAGGCAGTTCAAGGCTCATGACCCCCCGGGAGCTGTGCTGGTGGTTCCCTTCGCAAAGAACGGTTCCGACTTCTGGCTCGTCGTGGGGTGCGTGGAGGGAGGGAGGGTATCTCCGCGGGATCATCCGGGAATTCCAGCCAGTTAGGGACCTCCACAGAATCCACATCCAAAAAGCGGAACAGGGCCGGAAG
>NW_017324420.1:0-269 GCF_000935625.1 Nanorana parkeri | reverse complement strand
GGAAGAACTGTTTCTCGAATCGAAAATAGTTGTTTTCAAGTTTCAAGTAGTAAAGGGTATGACCCACTCATGTTTAGGCCTATTGTGGCCGGGACCAACTCAGTATTACAACCACTGGCTATGCTGTTAGATCACCTGTTACAACCTATTGTGAAAGCTCTCCACTCATACACCCGTGACACAAACGACTTTATCAGAAAACTAAGGGACATTGATAATATACAGTCCGACTGGATACTATTAACCATGGACATTTCCAGTCTATATAC
>NW_017324419.1:0-269 GCF_000935625.1 Nanorana parkeri | reverse complement strand
GAATTCTCAAACTAAGAGAAACTTGTTGTTTAGAGAGTTGAAATCCGCAAATGCTGACATAGTTTTCCTGCAGGAAACACACTTCTGTCCACTTAATTCCTTTAAATTCCTAACCTCTCAATACCCTAGAGCTTACGCTGCGTCATCAACAAATAAGAAAGCGGGGGTGGTTATATTATTGAGAGATACCTGTCCCTTTACACCGGAAAGGGTCGTATTGGATAAACTAGGGAGGTATGTAATGCTACATGGAGTATGGAGAACTGTCC
>NW_017324418.1:0-269 GCF_000935625.1 Nanorana parkeri | reverse complement strand
CGAAGCGGCGCACAGGCGAGCGGCGACTCGCGGCCCTTCGCCAACAGTGTGTCTAGAGATTTCCGATCCCACGCTCTGCCCGGCGACAGCGTGCGAAGCGCAGCGCCGAGAGATGAAAAAGTTCATCTTCAGCCAATCACAGCGCACGATTCCTTGAAGGCATCACAAAGCGTCAACACGCGACCAGCCAATCAGAACCTCACTCCTCCTCTCTCACTCAGTTCTTCAGTTTCCAGTCCTGAGGAGAAGTTTGAGTGGTATGTTCTATT
>NW_017324417.1:0-269 GCF_000935625.1 Nanorana parkeri | reverse complement strand
TTTTTATCTATTCTATTTTTCCCATCATCTTAATATGCTTCGGTGCTATATTCTAGATACAGAATATAAAGGGGGGAGAAAGGGGAGGGGGGGAGGGGTAAAGAGGGGAGGGGAGAAGGGGAAAGAAAGAAAAGAAGAAAAAGAAAAAAAAAAGGGGGGGGGGTTATTAAATTCCATAATCATTAAATAACATATAAGGCTTCTCTTACTCGGTTTATATATTTACAGCGTATTAATAAGCTTTAGCACCAAGGATACGTACATTCAAA
>NW_017324416.1:0-269 GCF_000935625.1 Nanorana parkeri | reverse complement strand
GGGGGTCACTCAGCGTGGCACCGTCACCTATAACTTGGGCATTGCATTGAAAGGCTCGCAACATTTGTATAGAAACATGACCTGAGGGTAAGAGGCTCTAAGCCTCCAGGGAGATTCCCTACCCGGGGATCGCTCCAGTCCTCCCCGCAAACACCCCCGTACACTCGGGGTAGCAGCAAGGAGCCCGGATAGAGCCCCGGGGAGGTCCAGCCCAAACAAGTGAATACAAGAGGTAATCATGTAAATCTCTATCTCACATGCGTATCTGG
>NW_017324415.1:0-269 GCF_000935625.1 Nanorana parkeri | reverse complement strand
GAGGTGTCTGTCCAGGAGTCAGGAGGGCTCCATCCTGGAACGAGCCTGTGCGGCGAATTGAGGAGAACCGGCCTGTGTGGCCAGTGTGTGGGCTACAGCCAATGTGGCAGACGTTTTTTTTAACGTGACAACAACCTGGAGTCGGTGAGACTTTGACAACTGTGATTTCGCTGAGACAAGTGAAGAAGCTGTGTTATGTTGGAGAACCCCTGTGAGGGAAAATTTGTCTGAACTTTTAAATAAAAGTGGGCAGGAAGCCCTAAAAAGAA
>NW_017324414.1:0-269 GCF_000935625.1 Nanorana parkeri | reverse complement strand
TTAGTAGCCTTGTCTCGTAGCTCTGGTCCTCCATACCCCTGCTGCCTCCTAACTTTTGAGTTTTTCTCTAGTCTAGTAGCTAGAAACGTATTTGTACTTGTAATTATACCAAGTACAGTATTTGGTACCTGTGCATCCCTACTTTGTTAGTTTAACCACAGCTACTCAGTATCAGTATCAGTAAATCAACCCAAGCATATGGACTGTTTTTTTTACATCAGATTTGTGAGTAGGGATGAGCTTCGCGTTTGAGTCGAACCTATGTTCGA
>NW_017324413.1:1871-2140 GCF_000935625.1 Nanorana parkeri | reverse complement strand
GAAAAAGAGGGCCAAATTTCTGGAGGTAAAGCGACGACTCCGTCAACTCAAGTACCCCTACTCCATGCTATATCCTGCTAAACTTCGGGTCGTAGCGGATGTTGAAACCATTTTCTTCGACTCCCCTACCTCTGCCTCTGCCTGGCTCGACAAGATGTCACGCAAGATGAGAGACCCCTGATAGCCCTTCAAAGGCTTACATATTTGGCGGAAAACACCACTCTACCTTCCCAGGGTCTCATTTGTTCTGAGGATGTTTACCCGCCTAT
>NW_017324413.1:0-236 GCF_000935625.1 Nanorana parkeri | reverse complement strand
CTATCCAAAGTTATCAGCTCAATTGTACATCCAGACCAAACCGGCTTCATGCCCAATAAATCTACAGCAATAAACATTCGTAGGGTCTTCCTAAATTTGCAGGCCCCCATGGATGCACAGGAAGGCAGGGCATGCCTCTCCCTAGACATCACGAAGGCCTTTGATAGTGTGGAGTGGGAGTATCTGTGGGAGGTGCTCGCTCAATTTGGTTTTGGATCTCAGTTCACTATGTGGGT
>NW_017324412.1:0-269 GCF_000935625.1 Nanorana parkeri | reverse complement strand
GCCATAGAATACATCAAGTGCAGAACAACTGCTCATCATCACTCTTATCCAGCAGTACCTGAATGTAGATATCATGGTGGCTTTTTATGTGCTGGAAGAGCTGTGAGAGAACGTCAGGCAGGTGATCTCTGTTGATGGTGCAGGGCTCAGATTTTGCAGGTGCAGGGACACTTCCTTCTATTCTGCCCACATGGCCCCTTCACACGTTACAGACAATCAGCATTCCCTGCATCCCTCTAGTTGTGGAGGCTCCTGACTCCTCCCCGTCC
>NW_017324411.1:0-269 GCF_000935625.1 Nanorana parkeri | reverse complement strand
GTGCCCGGAACTGTATGTCCCGGGCGTCGGGGGATTCCACAATGCTGCCGCCCCCCGAGGCCTGGCCTGGTCACGGGCATGAAGTCACAGAGCAATTCCACATGAAATATAAGTGTTTCCCACAACTTCCTGTCTACATGACCCCCTGTCACCAGGACAGGAAGTGAGAGAACATTGCAAGGGGACACTGACTGCAATTAAAAACTTGGGGGCTGTGATGGTCCCCCATGTCTGGCCACTATGGGGGGCCTGTGGTGATCCCCCGTGTC
>NW_017324410.1:0-269 GCF_000935625.1 Nanorana parkeri | reverse complement strand
CAGATTTGATTGTTTTTTTTCCTCCCTGCTCGCAGGGCACAAGAAACAATCAGATCAATGACACAGAACTCTTGTCTGTGATTGGACAGAGACGATCAGCAGGTTTCAGCCATCATAACCTGTTGATTAACTTGGGCTCTGTCCATTCACGGCATGGGTGGCAGGTGCACCCCAAACCCAGAAGCAGGCTGGTGACTTTATGTGGTCTGGCCATATGCCCCACGTGTAGCAAGAGGTTATGAGTTATTTCAGTCTTTCCAACATCCATT
>NW_017324409.1:0-269 GCF_000935625.1 Nanorana parkeri | reverse complement strand
AGCATGCTACAGAAGACTGCATTTCCCAGAATGCCAGGGGCGACCCATGCTTGAGAGGTCAGCGGAGTGCTCCCACATCCTGTTGTAAGATTTGAAGTACTCCCGTGAGTCAATGAGCTGACGAGCTCGTGGTGAAGCACCTGCGCGCCAGTGAGTGGTACTGAACCTGATGAAATATTTGGCAAGCCTACTCAGCAAACCCCATACAAGTCTGTACTTTCTACTGATGACGGCCAATAAGCCAGAAACACGTGTCTAGAAATCAGCAC
>NW_017324408.1:0-269 GCF_000935625.1 Nanorana parkeri | reverse complement strand
TTGCATTGGTCGGGTCCTTTCTGCCCGTGCGCGCCCGCTAGGGGGCACTTTGGCAAATAGTTAAAAAAAGGGCCTGGTTCTGCAAAGCAAGGCAGAAATGGGAAACAGAACAGGGCCCCACTGCATCAGGGGCTCCACTGCAGCAACAACCCCTAATTTCATGCCAAAAAACCTCCACAGACCTGTCATGAGATAAAAGCAGTAAAGCACAATTATTTTTCAGCAGGAAGAGCAACATTTATATGGGAATAAATATGGCTGCGCCCATT
>NW_017324407.1:0-269 GCF_000935625.1 Nanorana parkeri | reverse complement strand
GATAGCCGAACAATTCGAGCCACTTTTTCCCTTGGAAGAAATACTCTTGATGCTATTGAATCGAATATCATTCCCAGGTACACCAGCGCTCGTGCTGGCACTAATTGACTTTTCTGCCAGTTCACCAACCAGCCGTATCGTTGAAATGTCCTTAGCACCAATTGACGGTGCTGTACAATCTGTTGTCGGGACTGGGCCAAGAGAAGGACATCGTCCAGATAATGAAATATCCTCACATTCTGCAACCTCAACAGAGCAATCACGGATAC
>NW_017324406.1:0-269 GCF_000935625.1 Nanorana parkeri | reverse complement strand
CGATTCTCGTACGAGAATCGAGCAGTGTATGGGCACATTAAAACTAAATAGCGTCTGTGTTCGTCATTAAAACAATTAAGCTCATGCTCCTGTATTGTCACAGGTGAGAAAAGAAATTAAAACATCTGATTGGTTACTGTGAGCAATGGTATTTTTCTCTGTTATAGCTTTTTTATAAATGAGGCAAATAATGTTTTATACTAATAAATACATGAAAAAAAATGAAAGGACAACTTTAACCACTTCAAGACCAGGTGTTTAGACCCCCT
>NW_017324405.1:0-269 GCF_000935625.1 Nanorana parkeri | reverse complement strand
GCTGCTGTAGTCCATCTGCTTCAAGGTTCAATGTGCTGTGCGTTCAGAGATGTTCTTCTGCATACCTTGGTTGTGTTGTGTGGGTATTTGACTAACTGTTGCCTTTCTATCAGGCTATTCTCTTCTGACCTCTGGCACCAACTAGGAATTTTCACTGCCGCTCACTGCATATTTCCTCTTTTCAGACGATTCTCTGTAAACCCGAGAGATGGTTGTGTGTGAAAAGCCCAGTAGATCAGCAGTTCCTGAAATACTCAGACCAGCCCGTC
>NW_017324404.1:0-269 GCF_000935625.1 Nanorana parkeri | reverse complement strand
GCCGATGACTTCCATCATGTCCATCTCCATACGGGTCTGGTTCCGGCTGAGCTCCTCATTGTGGCGTCCCAGGGAACGGGCGGTATCCCGGTACTGAGTTAGGGATGTCTCTGCCATCCTCAGCCTGGACTCCCACAAGGCTGCCATGGCCTTCGCCTTCTCTGCCTCCGACTCCTTCTCTGATTTGGGCTCATGTTTGCCCAACTTCTTCTTCCTGCACGGACAATGACATAGCAATCAAGGGGAGCTCTCCATCAAGTGACATCACA
>NW_017324403.1:0-269 GCF_000935625.1 Nanorana parkeri | reverse complement strand
CTCTCTCTGGTTGTCTCTCTCTCTGGTTGTCTCTCTCTCTGGCTGTGGTTTCTGGTATTCTGTCTCTACGGTCTCTGTATACAGACAGACGTCTCTTCCTGCAGTGTGAGCGAGTCTCCTGCTGCAGCCGAACAGCCGTCCCTGCACACACTGCATTCTGGGAACAATCTGCAGGGAGAGGGGGGAGGAGACAGAAACCATAGAGACCAAACAAAGACCATAGAGAGGCATCCAGAGAGATAGAGAGACCATAGAGAGACATCCAGAGA
>NW_017324402.1:0-269 GCF_000935625.1 Nanorana parkeri | reverse complement strand
CCAGATTACTGGGCTAAGCAGGTCTGCATTCTTCCAGGGGCCCCACTGGATTTCTTCCCGCAGATGACATGTGACTTTGCAACATAGTGGACTTAGGTGTGGACTAAGACGATTTAAATCAGAACAAGACTCATAGTGGTTCCTTCTGCAAGGGGGGAGAGAGAGAGAGAGAGACTGAGGAGTGCCACGCTAACTGGAATCTTATACTGGATGGTGGAGTGGAATCTGTCGCTTTACATACTTGAGGATAATGTGTAGCTTACCCAGTT
>NW_017324401.1:0-269 GCF_000935625.1 Nanorana parkeri | reverse complement strand
GTCCGTAGGGTTCAGTATTGGGTTGGCTCCGCCCTCGAATGCCCCCCCAGTCGTAGTCCGTAGGGTTCAGTATTGGGTTGGCTCCGCCCTTTAATTGCATCCCAGTCTTAGTCCATAGGGTTCAGTATGGGGTTGGCTCCGCCCTCGAATGGCCCCCCAGTCTTAGTCCGTAGGGTTCAGTATTGGGTTGGCTCCACCCTCTAATGGCCGCCCAGTCTTAGTCCGTACGGTTCACTATTGGGTTGGCTCCGCCCTTTGCCGCTATAACA
>NW_017324400.1:0-269 GCF_000935625.1 Nanorana parkeri | reverse complement strand
TACAATGCTGGGTCACCAGCAATTCGGTTCTCCACCGACCCCCGAGGAGCGGTTAGGGAGCTCCAGAGGTCGGGGTAGAGCCGATATCCTACGTGGGGGAAAAGTGGTATGCTACAGCGAGCGAGTCAAGCGACACTTGTAGTGTAAAGGGGTAGGCTTATGAGATGCTACCACCTGGGGTGTAATAAGGGGGGCGAGCTCCAATACTTGCATAACATCAATTAAGGGCAAAACAGCATCTATCCTCAAATAAACATAAACAACAGCAT
>NW_017324399.1:0-269 GCF_000935625.1 Nanorana parkeri | reverse complement strand
TTCTTTATTATTTTTTACTTTTTTTTATGACTTTTTAATTTTTTTTAATTTGGATTTATTTTTTTAAATTTTTTACATTTATCTTAATATCTTTTTACTTTTTTTATATTTTTTTATTGATTGTATTATTTTTAACTTTATCACTTTTTATTTGAATTATTATTTCTTATTATTTTTTTACTTAGTTTTTACATTTTATACATTTACATTTTTTTATTTTAATTTATTTTATTATATTTAACTTTTTTTTTTACTTAAAGTGACATTAA
>NW_017324398.1:0-269 GCF_000935625.1 Nanorana parkeri | reverse complement strand
CTGAAACAGCTGATCGGTCCTGAAATGTCACTTCTATCCTACTGCGATCTCACATTCCACCGTACTCACAAAGTTGGAAAGAAGTGACATTTAAGGACAGCTGTTCTAGGGAAGATTTGTTCTTCTGCACATACGATTTGCGATGCAGATCAACAGATGCCTTCAGGGGGATGCCTTGGAACAGATTACAAAGCGTTGGTATTCTTCACCTATTCCACCACCGAAAAATGGTCACACATTGTAACGTGGTCTCAAACTTTGATAGAACA
>NW_017324397.1:0-269 GCF_000935625.1 Nanorana parkeri | reverse complement strand
GATTGAGCTGAACATGCTGAGGAGGGAAGTATACAAAAAAATTAAAAAAAACCAACAACAGAGGCAGGAGGTGAGAGATATCCAAAAATATGTCTCAACTTTAGAAGACGGCAGCGCCGATCTGAGGGAACTGGTGTCCACCTTCAAGAAACTGAAGAGGGACAACAGAGAGGACATTCTAAAGGCCGTAACCAGCCGGAGGGAGCAGATATTTTACCGCAAAATAAAGGAAAAGAGCATTGCATCCTATGAGAACCTCTTCTATCACC
>NW_017324396.1:0-269 GCF_000935625.1 Nanorana parkeri | reverse complement strand
TGAGAGCAGCAAAGATCAGCCCACCTTTGCAGAGAAGCTGGCAGGATGACTGGCATGAATCTGGGAGGAGGCCAACTGTAGCTCCTGGACATGAATCTGTCTGGACCCAAGCATCTGAAAAAATCGTCTCACAGCCAATCACAAACTGTAGGAGCCTTTGCTGGCCAAAGCATTTGAAGTGAGCCGGGGCTGGTGACTATGGGTCAAGCTGACGCAGGTGAAGTGACTCTCCCCCCAAGCTAAGGAGAAATTGCACCATTTTTTTTTTT
>NW_017324395.1:0-269 GCF_000935625.1 Nanorana parkeri | reverse complement strand
TTTCCCCAACACCGGCCACAGATTGCAGCCGCCTTCCAGAAAGGGAACCTTCTCGCGCGTTCTGCATTATTCTTATTTGAAGCTATTAAAGTGAACCTGTCATGTAGAGATGTCGTTCTTACATGTGATTAGGTGTAATGTGAGCACTGGTCTGGGTTTGGTTCGCTTGGAAATTCGCCAAACCCAACCAAAAATCCAGTTCTGGCAAACGTTCAAGCGAACTGAACCAACCCAGGGCCGTCTCCATCCTAGCAACTGCCTGTGTCCTA
>NW_017324394.1:0-269 GCF_000935625.1 Nanorana parkeri | reverse complement strand
TTGAATGGGAGGGTCTGATTCCTGAATGGGAGGGTCTGATTATTTAATAAGAGGGTCTGATTCCTGAATGGGAGGATCTGATTATTAGATAGGAGGAACCGATTCCTATGTGAGGAGGAGTTTGATTCCTGAATGGTAGGATATGATTCTTGAATAGGAGGGAACTAAATCCTAAATGGGAGGGGTCTGATTATTGAATGGGAGAGCCTGATTCCTGCATGGAAGAATCTGATTCCTGCATGGGAGGGTCTGATTCCTGAATGGGAGGG
>NW_017324393.1:0-269 GCF_000935625.1 Nanorana parkeri | reverse complement strand
TGTAATATATAAACTTTGTAACATGTAAACTTCAACAGTCTTAATGAAGTTGTTTACATACAACAGCTGTCACGTACCTGGTTGGGTTGGGGACTGATACTTGAGGAGGCTACCCTTGCAGCTCGCGTCCCTCGCCCCTGGAGATGGGAACAGAGGTGGAGAGACAACGAGTAGCAGGAGTGCCAAGGATGATGCGGACACTGTGCAGTACTGAAAGCAGTGGCGTAACAACCGGGGGGTCACTTGCCCCGGGCGCATGACTAAGGGGG
>NW_017324392.1:0-269 GCF_000935625.1 Nanorana parkeri | reverse complement strand
GGCGCTTCAAATGACGCATCGCAGACCGGGAGGGGCCGAGAACTCATATTGTACTTGTTATGTTCACAGGAGATGCAGGGGAGCGAGGAAGATGCTGCACTACAGATCACTGATCAGCATATGGACAAAGGTGATCTGTTTTATCATGTGATTGCACACATACATATGTGTTTTACCTAGTTGATGGTTTTAGAACAGGAGTGGGCAATCCAAACACAGAGGCGTAACTAGAAACCTCAGAGGCCCCGTGCAAGAAACATGAAGAGCCG
>NW_017324391.1:0-269 GCF_000935625.1 Nanorana parkeri | reverse complement strand
GCTCCAGATTCTTCTGCTCCAGTTTTGATAAATTCCCCCCCCCATGTTTTTTAGTGCGTTTATTTGCGATTTTCTACGCGCGCTGTTGCCCTTTTGTATGCATTGCAATGCGTTTTTTTTTATGCATTTTCGTGCTCTTTGCTTTGGCCAATGAGAAGCAATGTCTGCTGTTGCCTATGTTGCAATTCGGATGTTGGTAGGAGGAGAAGACTTGCTCTGTGCAAGGCCTTGTTCACACCAAATGCAGACCAGAGTTTCTGCACACGCAG
>NW_017324390.1:0-269 GCF_000935625.1 Nanorana parkeri | reverse complement strand
GACTTATCAGGCCAGTGATTTTTAGAAACAAAGCTCACCTCCCCTCCTGCATTCTGTCAGCTCTGTAATCACAAAAACTAGGCAGCTGCAAGGCCCCAGCTTGTGCTGAGGTGGCTGCCTAGCTTTACTGAGCCCAGTGCAGGCACTGCTTTCCAGCAGTTCAGTGTGGCTGGCCTGGCAGAGTGGCGGATGGAGCGGTAGCCAGTGGCACCCCCTTCAGACCGGCACACAGGGCTGGATTTACTCTCTCTGCTGCTCCAAGGCCAGGT
>NW_017324389.1:0-269 GCF_000935625.1 Nanorana parkeri | reverse complement strand
ACAAGTATTTTTTTTTTTTTAAATTCCAAACCCCTGAATGTCATATATACTAGGTGTATGCATTTACTGCTCATTAGCTTGATATTCCAAGTTTATGTAATTGTAGTTTTATGACGCAATGCTTTGGGGTTGGTATACACTTATATTCAGGGCTGGTTTTTACTTCTAGTCTGCTGTAACTGGAGACTACCAATTACATTCAAGAATAGCGGAGAATATACCATCATCTGGAGGAGTAGATCAAATTGTAGATCAAATGTTACTGTTTA
>NW_017324388.1:0-269 GCF_000935625.1 Nanorana parkeri | reverse complement strand
TGAGTGGAAATCACTCATCTCATAGTTCTCCTTTAAGCCAGCGTGTTCATAGGGCAAAAGATCATTTAAATTAAAGATACACCTTTCACTAAATTTTCCTTATCCCTTTCCCAAGCTAAACTCAACACCCCGGCACCTTCCCTTACCCCCACACACTTACACAACTACCACCCAAGCTGTTTACTTTGTTCCAAAGCCCCATCCCACTCCAGTATTTAGGTCCTTGATAGCTATGCTCACACAGGGCTTGGCGAACAAATTGCCTGGGA
>NW_017324387.1:0-269 GCF_000935625.1 Nanorana parkeri | reverse complement strand
CATTTTTGTTAATAGTTAAGGTACCTGAATGTATTTTTAGGCTTTAGCTCCTGAGCTTAGTGTCTTAATATTAAGATATTATTAAGATATAATATTAATATCTAATATTATCTTAATATGTTTTCTTTTCAGATGGAATGTATTGTGATGTAATGGTGCATTATGGCCACTAGAAAGAGCTGAGGAGCATAGTAAATAAGGAAATAAGTATTTATTTCTTTTGATCCTCAGCTCCATCTCGTGGCCATGATTTGGTATTACATCAAAAT
>NW_017324386.1:0-269 GCF_000935625.1 Nanorana parkeri | reverse complement strand
CCATTTGTACCAATTCAGTACCCAAAAGGTCCATAGACAACGTTTTAAAAGCCCCCACAGCCCCCTTACAAGCCCACCATGTGATAGCAGATGGTGCTAACGGGTACTCTTTAAGGTGATGCGGAGGTTTGTCCATCTCCTCCCAAGCTTACCGCCGACACCAAAGATTCCGGTCCCGGGCCCATAGGAGGGGTAACGGAGCCCGGGAAACACGGCGGGGGGGTCGGGCGGGGAGGGGCCACTTCACTGGCCAGTAGAAGCGATCTGGC
>NW_017324385.1:0-269 GCF_000935625.1 Nanorana parkeri | reverse complement strand
GCCCTAGAAAGGTTGAGAACCACTGCTCTATACTGATTGCTCCTGTCCATTCATAAAGGAAATAGTATCAGTTACAATCACAATCATGAATGAATTTGCAAATTTCAATTTGGAGAAGGTGCCAATAACTTTGTCCAGTCCATTTTTGGAGTTTTGCGTGGAATGTGTCAGATTTGGCTTTTTCTTTCTCCACTTTTGTGTGTCATACCAATACAAACAATAGAAATGAACATGAGAATGTCTAAACATTTGTAATTGCAACAATTTTC
>NW_017324384.1:0-269 GCF_000935625.1 Nanorana parkeri | reverse complement strand
GCCTGAGTAGAAAAGCCTGTCCCCTGTCAGCATGCTGCAGACAAGGACCCTTGCTGTCTGTGTGGAAGCAGTGGGCATGTGGACAAGGTGCTTTTAACCAAGGGGTCCCCCCTCTGGAAAAGCACCTTCTCAATGCTGAGAGCTTGAGGCCTGGTATGGTGGAGGGAGGCACCTCAGCGGAGACCATTACGGAGGCACACAACCAACTTCACACCACCAGGCAGAGGCAAGAGGACTATATTACCACACAGTCGGGCCTCCTCCCAATA
>NW_017324383.1:0-269 GCF_000935625.1 Nanorana parkeri | reverse complement strand
CCTCCACAGAGACTCTCATCGCCTGGCTGCAGACAGTGTCACTCTTCGGTGATATTAGTGAGGGCGAGGAGTCACCTGTGACGGGATAGAGATACTGGAAGGATCCGGTGACCCGCTGAGGTCACTGACCACATAAACTCCTGCTCTGTCCCATTGACCACAGAAAAATTGGAGTGGGGTTACATGCAACAAACTCTGATTTTTCAACTTCCTCTACGAGTCCAAGCTGTCCAGCAGAAGTGGCAGATAGAAGGGTGTTATAAACCACT
>NW_017324382.1:0-269 GCF_000935625.1 Nanorana parkeri | reverse complement strand
GGAACAGACGTAGTCACCCTCCAGAAGGAAGGACGGTGTCATTGGAAGCCGGTGATCAGTATAAAGATTTATGAATATATTTCAGGAGATAATTATACATATTACAGGTCAGTGCGGACTTATAATGGACGGGGAATTCTTCGTTATCCTACAACGTCTTCTATAAGTTTGGGCAACGTGTCTGATAGGATGACGTGTACATTGGTTGGCTGATCTCATGAGGATCCTATGACCGAACACACGGGGTACAGACAGCGCAGTGCGTCCCA
>NW_017324381.1:0-269 GCF_000935625.1 Nanorana parkeri | reverse complement strand
CCAGCCACTTTCCAAAACTTCATAAACTATATCTTTAGAGACCTGCTTGACGTTTGCGTCATCATTTACCTCGACGATATACTCGTTTATTCAGACAACCTGCAAGATCACCGCAAACACGTGCGCTGGGTGCTAGCAAGGCTGAGGGCCCATAGATTATATGTAAAGTTAGAGAAATGTGTATTCGAGACAGATTCTCTCCCTTTCCTGGGATACATCATATCCCCAAAAGGAATTCAAATGGACCAATCCAAGATTGACTGTATCCA
>NW_017324380.1:0-269 GCF_000935625.1 Nanorana parkeri | reverse complement strand
GATATCTGCTGTTTATTAAAGTGCAAGTGAAGCCAAAACTTTTCGTTTTGGATGGAGTGGGGAGGAAGTAGAACAGTCGGGGTTTTATCACTGGGGGTGTTACCTTTAGGGAGATTTACACCCCTCTATTTGTCCCGGTGACTCATCACTGAACATGAAAGAGCCAAGATTTTCAGTTGTCATGAGAACAGGAATAGGAGAAATCTTCCAATGGGGGACACAGGATCTGGCGGCCACCAGTGATTTCCCTCTTTCTGGAGGATTTCCTC
>NW_017324379.1:0-270 GCF_000935625.1 Nanorana parkeri | reverse complement strand
ACGTTGGGATTTCGATCCCTGTCTACACTCGATCTAGGGAATCCTGTCCATATCCAGGCATCTTATTGGGGGGTAAGTGAGAGGTGATTGTGGTATGGGGGTGATGATGGTGGTGGGGATCTCTCTGTCCGGCATAGCCGCCAAAAGCACATCTCTTTCTGGTGACCAATTGTGGAAAATGTAAAATGGATCTATGCATTATATTACTTAGATGAACTAATCTAAGACCATATACATATATATTTTTTGTTAGACAAATCCATGTTCCCC
>NW_017324378.1:0-270 GCF_000935625.1 Nanorana parkeri | reverse complement strand
GGTGTGCTGTGGATTCATTGCTTGAGGTGTATCACAGAGGTAAAACAGAAGTACCCAATCATTTAGCGGCTCCTTCGGGGGTGAGCGCTACACCTATTTTATCTAAAAAAAATAAAAGTGCCTTAAATGTTGCCTGCGCCCCTGTTGGAGGTGCCCACTCATTTCCTGGATCATATTTCGGCAGAAAACTGGAAACACCTTGTAAGGCCATTGGTGTCAGGGTTGCACTCTGACTTCACTGGTTTGCAGCATTCTGGCTTGGCTGCCATT
>NW_017324377.1:0-270 GCF_000935625.1 Nanorana parkeri | reverse complement strand
CCATTCCTCCATAGAGGGTATGTTCTCAGTTCCCCAATGTCGTGGAATCAAAGTTTTAGACGCGATTAACATATGGGGCACTAAAGATTTTTTATATACATTCACTGACTCCGCTGTGAGATGAAATAGATATACCCATGGATCTGCAGGTAGGTGTATATCACAAATTTGTTCAATAACCTCTTTCACCAAGTTCCAGAAAGGTCTTATTTTAGGGCATTCCCACCAAATATGCACATAGGATCCTATTTCCCCACATAACCGCCAACA
>NW_017324376.1:0-270 GCF_000935625.1 Nanorana parkeri | reverse complement strand
AAAGGTCTGTATTCTTTCCTATTTTCTTTCTTCCTAGAGGGGTTCTAACCCCACATCATCCATCCAAGAGCCTCATATCACATTTCTACTAATCCCCTCCCCTCCTTTTCAAAATAGGCAGAAAAGACTAAACAATTTCTTTAACATATTCTCACAGGTTATACCATTCTACCAATCCCCTTTATTCCCTGTTTTTGTTTTGTTTTGTTTTTTCCATAAAGTCTTGATTCACGTCAGATTGGGATCTGGTATATTGGGGATCCTTGACTT
>NW_017324375.1:0-270 GCF_000935625.1 Nanorana parkeri | reverse complement strand
CCCCCTCTGCTCACCTTTCCTCCTCCTATACTCCCCCTCTGCTCACCTTTCCTCCTCCGGGTTCCACCTGTAATCAGCTCCCTCGCTCACATCCAGTCGGTTTCCTGTTTTGGACTGGATGGTCACGTGACAGAACAGCCGGCTGCGGAGGTGGGCGGGGCATTGCTGTCAGAGAAGGCTTGTTGTAGTAACGTGTGGGGAAAGAGGAGGGGCTGTGTGACGTCATTACCGGGCGACTGCGACAGCATGGTGAGGAGTGTGTGTGTGTGC
>NW_017324374.1:0-270 GCF_000935625.1 Nanorana parkeri | reverse complement strand
CACCCGAGACCAGAGGGACAGAGGTGGAGAGTCCCCCTGAGCATACTATGGTGGAGGGGGTGACTGGACCGAACCAGACTGGACCGAAGAGGATAAGGAGGGGTTATGGTTTTCGGACACCTACTGCCGCCTGAGGGGGCTTCCTGGGTTGCAGCGGTTGTTCACAGGGTTGTTTGTAACTAAGTCTGTACCCTCATACGATTTGAGTGCTTCCACGGGGCCCACCTGTTGAACTTTGGGGTGGGGCCCTCCTGTATGGTTTAGAGTTCT
>NW_017324373.1:0-270 GCF_000935625.1 Nanorana parkeri | reverse complement strand
CCTCCAAGGGCGTACCATCTCTGTTTCCAAAAGGAAGTTGGAGTAGTGCGATGTAGAACGTATCCAGTCCACAGAGTGCCTGAGGAGGCAGCTTAGATTATATAGTCTGAGGTTCGGGAAAGCCATGCCCCCCCTCGTCTTTTGATAAGTTCAGTTTTTTGAGGGATATTCTTGCCCGTTTCCCCTGCCATATGAAATTTCGGAAAGCCCTGTTGATAGTATTGACGTCCTTATGTTTGAGTAGGATAGGGAGTGTTTGTAGGGGATATA
>NW_017324372.1:0-270 GCF_000935625.1 Nanorana parkeri | reverse complement strand
GTGCCGTGTACATGAGCAGTACAGAATACACAGTGTATGTATGTACACTGTGCCGTGTACATGAGCAGTATATAATGATGTGTTGGCACACAGTCTTACCTCTATCAGATCATGTTCCAAGTAATCCAGCTGAGTTGATTTCACTTTGCCGATGGATGAAATCCGATGAACTCCAGAACACTGCAAGCACACAAACACCCCAACATTGCAGGAAGCCCACTCTGGGCCTATAGAGAAAACACAAACAGCAAAATGTTTTCATTTCCCAGT
>NW_017324371.1:0-270 GCF_000935625.1 Nanorana parkeri | reverse complement strand
TTCTTGTGTGCCAGGCACAGTGGCTTCCAGTGCGGTGCTCACTGATGCTGAGCCTGCACTGTTAACCAGTACAGTGGTTGGGCAGGGAGCTCATAAACATTGAGCCCTGTAATTGTATCTGGTGCAGCTTTACTGAGCTGCATTGAGAAAGGAGTGTCCACCTGGCATGAGTGTCCCCTGAGGTGCCCACCTCAATTAACCTCATTGTCAACTTGGCTTCGCAAACAGTTAGTGTGCAAAATAATTATTTGATCCCCTGCAGATTTTGTA
>NW_017324370.1:0-270 GCF_000935625.1 Nanorana parkeri | reverse complement strand
TGCATACCTGGCTTTATATTATAAAGTTCTTATAATATATATATACTGTATATTTACAAACAGCCGCTTTCCATAAAAGGGATTAGGATGGAATTTACCTGAACCAAGGTTGTGGCAACTTATAAAATGATGGCAGTAGCTGTCTAGCAGTATACAGGGGGTTAAGCACTGGCCACACACTTTCCCCAGCCTGGGGCATTGTCTTTCCCTGGATTGAGCAGAGTGTGTGTAAAGCTGGCCTTACACCTATAGATTTTCTGCAGATTTTCT
>NW_017324369.1:0-270 GCF_000935625.1 Nanorana parkeri | reverse complement strand
AGTAGAGAGGACAGTTCACCGAAAGGTATTAGTACTGGGGATGGGGAGAAGGGCCAGATTTAAACCGTTTTTTTAATTTTCCCAAATGGCTTAAGAAAAGTGAAGTTACCCTTAAATGCGCATTATGTGTGTTAGAGAACACTGCTTAATCAAATCAAGATGGCGGGGGTGGTGAGGTTGGTTTAATTTTTTAAAAACATTTTTACTTTAACACTTTTTTAATTTTATCATTTTTTACCTTTTGCTTTTAATTTGATTATTGTTTAGTTT
>NW_017324368.1:0-270 GCF_000935625.1 Nanorana parkeri | reverse complement strand
CTGCTGAAGGTGCTTGGAGGAATGAGGTTTAAACTCAGTCAGCCAATGATGGGCTTTGTCAGAACAACCTTCTTCCCCTTTGGCAGCGATGATATGGGCACATAGTCATTCGGCCTGCAATTGGAGAGTACTACAATGCCTAGAGTTCAAGCAGAGAGTTATTACATATTTCTTTTTAGCTTCTGAAACATTGAACTAGAGTTACAATGTATTCAATAGCAATGTGTGGACACTATACACTGAGTGGCCAGATTATTATGACCACCCCAT
>NW_017324367.1:0-270 GCF_000935625.1 Nanorana parkeri | reverse complement strand
AGATTGTTTTTCAAAATAAAGAGCTTGAAAATAGGCACACAAATAATAATGTGGCAAAATATACACCGACAGCAGGCAAACAGCCTCACAAGTCAGTACATCATCTAAGTACAGAAAACTCAGAATGTTCCAGAAGGCATAATTCAATATTACAGGATGTTTATTTACCTCAATGCTGACATCGGCATTGTTCTCTCCCTTCATGCTGCATTGTTTAGCCACACACTCTCCACAGCATTGCCCACTCCTTTGTTTGTATTCATATCCCTA
>NW_017324366.1:0-270 GCF_000935625.1 Nanorana parkeri | reverse complement strand
GCAGCTCCCAGTCAGCCCGCCCGCCCGCATCAGACCGACTCTCTAATCGGCCGCCACTCGCTCCTGAAGTGTATCCTCTGGAGGAAGCAATGCATTGGTGTGAATGGGCCCTTTAGGGGACAACCAGTGTAAGAAGTCCCTCTGATGGGGACAACTAATTATTTGCCCACATCGGAGTTCCCCTTACATTTATTGCACCCATGAGAGTGCCTCCTAACATTAATTACGAAAGTAAGGGGGCACTCTGATGGGGACAGCCAATGTAAGGGG
>NW_017324365.1:0-270 GCF_000935625.1 Nanorana parkeri | reverse complement strand
AAACAAAACGAAACAAATTTTTTGGCAGTGCACATGTCTACCAGTCTTTAGATGTTCATGCGCAGAACACGCTGGCGGCCGATATGGCCGCCGCTCGATCTGCAATTTCTTTGTGCGGCTTCCGATTGGGAGGCTCATTGCCTCTGAATCCAAAACAACATTAAAATTAGTTTCCTTTGACGAAACAAATACAAATGTTTCCCAAATTTTTTTGCCCTGCATGTCTATAACAAACCACAGCAAACCATATAATCTGACTAGCATACAGCA
>NW_017324364.1:0-270 GCF_000935625.1 Nanorana parkeri | reverse complement strand
GGACCTCTCAGTTCTGCCCACATGCCAGCATCTTTCCACAGCGGTCTCACTTTTTTCTGTAAAGACTTTCTTATTCTTTATTTTACAATACAGTGTGCAGCAAGATAATGAGACTCCCATTATAAAGCAGGATCAGTAGACTCTACTTCAAAGAGGGGACAGAGTCATTAACTCTGACTGGAAAAGCTACCTTCCTAATGAAAACATTTAAAATGAAAATATTTTTTAAATAATAAGATTTTATTTGGTTTCAGATATAATATAACAACA
>NW_017324363.1:0-270 GCF_000935625.1 Nanorana parkeri | reverse complement strand
ATTCCGAGACATGATACAGTGCGGTAACCCACGGCAACCTAGAGGCTGGCTGGTTGCTAATGGTTACCACACGGCACCGGGCCGGTTCATAGTCCTCCCACGGATTATCATAAAGGGTTAATGCTGCGTCATATCTGAGCGGTGGCAAAAGTCCTGGCACCCTCCCCCAATGACTGAAACATGTTATAGCAGAATGGTGACACTTTCCCCCAAATTTCCCGTTTTTTAGTGAAAGTTAGAAAACTAATTTTTGCTGATTTCTGATCATTT
>NW_017324362.1:0-270 GCF_000935625.1 Nanorana parkeri | reverse complement strand
AGACACCGGACTAGGCTCAAACATCCTTCCATCCCTTCTGATTTGAGAGCGGGAAGCTAATATCCTGATTCACATGAACACTAGCATGAACCTTCGGCAAGAAACCTCATACAGTTCTCAGAACTACTCTATACTCATGAAAAATAAGAAAGGGTTGACCACAACCACAGGCTTGGAGCACCGACACCCTCCTTACCTAAAGCCAAGACTTCTAAGGAGACCATCTTGCATGACAAGAATTGCATAGAAATAGACTGTATTGGCTCAAAG
>NW_017324361.1:0-270 GCF_000935625.1 Nanorana parkeri | reverse complement strand
TGTTTATCCGGGTATACTAAGCCCAAAAAGTGTTGAACACCTGCCAAGTATACCCGAATAGTGTTGTAAGCCAGTTTGAGATCCGTATGACAGAACGCAATGAAAGCCAGAATATACGCTATGTTATTGGGGTCTGAAGTAAAGTGTTTGGACCGGAACACATTGAAAGTTTTCCGAGCTACTTTATAAGCTTTGCAGTATTGTTGGCAAGCGAGTTGGCAATAAGCTTAAAGTGACATTAAACCCTCAGATTTGTGAACATAAACCAAT
>NW_017324360.1:0-270 GCF_000935625.1 Nanorana parkeri | reverse complement strand
GTCTATAAATGGCGGCTCTGGATGGACAGTTGAATAAATGTTGGAGATAGAAGATGTTGCAGTGGGGATACTGGATGTAAACATAAAATAATATCTTATTACCTCCTCCGCTGCCAGTCACACCATTGTCTCCTCTCTACTTCTCAATACTCACCTTTAACTCAAGACTTCCTGTTGATACCATACATCACTTCCTGTCTTTAGTTACATCACTTCCTGTTTGTGTAGATCACCATCTAGTGGACATCACAAACATTGCATCCTATGTTA
>NW_017324359.1:0-270 GCF_000935625.1 Nanorana parkeri | reverse complement strand
GGAAAGGCGGGAAAATATAGAGCCTTGGGGAAAGAGAATGGGGGAGGGGGGGAGTGGAGGGATGAATGTTAGGTGAGTGGACGCAAGTTGGAGGAACTAAAGGGTATTAAGCCCCAGGCCACATATGGACGGGGGGTTAGGGAGGGGATGGTGATAGGGTTATTATAACAAAGTTAAGAGGAGGAAGCCAAGAGAGGATAAGGGGGCAGGGTGGGGTATACACACCAGTAGGAGGCTAATGTAGTAAGAAGGAGGGATTATAGGGGGGGG
>NW_017324358.1:0-270 GCF_000935625.1 Nanorana parkeri | reverse complement strand
TAATATCACCTGTGTGTCTGACCATGGGGGAACTACAAGTCACAGCATCCCCTCCACTGATATCACCTGTGTGTCTTACCATGGGGGAACTACAAATCCCAGCATCCCCCACTGATATCAACTGTGTGTCCCTCCCCCCCCATATCACCTGTGTGTCTGATCATGGGGAAACTACAAGTCCCAGCATCCCCTCCACTGATATCACCTTTGTGTCTGACAATGGGCGAAATACAAGTCCCAGCATCCCCTCCACTGATATCACCTGTGCGT
>NW_017324357.1:0-270 GCF_000935625.1 Nanorana parkeri | reverse complement strand
CACTGAAAGACAAAGGATCAGCTGAGTATATTTTCTGTATTTTAGCTCCTAGACACTAAACCCTCATAGTGCGGGGGTAGCCCCACTGCCAGAGTTAATTTTTACAGCATTTTCAGAAGGAAGTCAGGAATGGACTTATCTCTTATTACAGGTTTAACTCTTAGGTATGTAATCATTTCATGTTTAAATATTAGGACATGCAGATTACCTCTATGCAGAAATGCAGGCTATACTTTGGGGTCTATTCACGAAGCTGCCGAAGGATCTGGC
>NW_017324356.1:0-270 GCF_000935625.1 Nanorana parkeri | reverse complement strand
TACAGGTAGACCTATCGGTTTACAGTTGAGGAGGGCGAAAGCGGGATCTTTACATATGGTTCGTTGGAATAGGGATGAAAGGATGCAAAATACGCGGTCCCAATATTTGGCAACTTTCGGGCACTGCCACCATATGTGGTAGAAGGATCTCTGGTCCTGACATCCCCGAAAACATAGTGGAGAGGATTGTGGATGAAATTTCGCAATCCTTGCCGGTACCATGTACCATCTTAGTAACACTTTATAATTGATCTCCAACATACTGACGCT
>NW_017324355.1:0-270 GCF_000935625.1 Nanorana parkeri | reverse complement strand
TCTTTATTCAACCTCAAATACTATGTAACTATGTATGTGTCGCTGTTGGAGAGTTTTTTCACTTTCTTTCTGGTGAAATGTTGCCGCTGGGAAGTAAGTGAGGGAAAATCTCTCTAACTTCGCCCTATACAGCAGTAAAACCCCAAAAGGGATCATTGTCCTTCCCCACGCTATCCAAAATAAAAAAAAGGTTGGGCTATAGAAGCACTTTAGATAAAGGTTACTAGTTTGAAAATAATAATGTTATTATTAGCATCATCTTAATTATGT
>NW_017324354.1:0-270 GCF_000935625.1 Nanorana parkeri | reverse complement strand
AGTGGACGAGTGCATTTTTCGAGCCCTGTATATATATATATGTGAAGGTATTGGTAAAATTACCATTTGTGTACTGCCATCTACAGGAAAATAAACATTAGCATGGGCATTTAATAAGGAAGGGTAATTTATAATGGCCAATTAAAAATCATATTGTATTCTAACAGTTGTGTGTGGTTAATGCATGTATCAACAGTATTTTGTACATGGATTCCTTTAAGGATTAAAGTAGGGATGCACCGATATATCGGCGCATCCCTGGTTTCTTTT
>NW_017324353.1:0-270 GCF_000935625.1 Nanorana parkeri | reverse complement strand
CCCGAGCATAAAACCAAAGACATAGGAAAGGAAACGGAGACAATCTTCAGCCGGATTTGATTGTATGTAACATTGTTTAAAAAAACACAAACCTGACAATCTTCCGTCGGACCTGATAATTGTTTGCAATGATTTTTTTTTTTAACACTTTTTTTTTTTTGTCTTTTAAATAAAAGCGACTTAAAACCATCTTAAAAATGCCAGTAAATGATCAGCAGGACGAAACATTATTGTTGAAAGCAAACAAAAATCATTCCTTCTAAAACCTAA
>NW_017324352.1:0-270 GCF_000935625.1 Nanorana parkeri | reverse complement strand
GCCGTGCTCCTTCGTGTGCTGGTACAGACCTTTGTACAAGGTGTTCAAGACTGACAGCTCTTTCAATTTCTTCGTCTTCTTTTTCATCTTCTTTGTCCAGGATATTCTCTATGTCCTGGATGCCATCGGCATCCCCGGATGGGGGATCAGCGGCTGGATCGCTGCCTTTACCGCCTTGAAGAACAATGTTGCCGTTGGGGTGTTAATGATCATAGTTGCGGTTTTACTTACTGGGACGGCCACCCTGGGGATCATCATGCTGAAGAGGGT
>NW_017324351.1:0-270 GCF_000935625.1 Nanorana parkeri | reverse complement strand
AGCCTTGGGGGTGACAACGTAACTAGAGCAGTATTGCCCAGCATATGTGGCTGGCGGGTGGCAGGAGACTTGGGGTGGTGAGGTAACTAGAACATTGGGCGTAGTATGAGCACACGTAGGATGAGCCCCTCATAGCAACAACTGTACAAGGGAAAGCAAGATGTTCCTTAGAGTTTGGGCGAGGCAGGAGGCAGGAGCCTTGGAGTGGGGAGGTATCTAGAGCAGTAGGCACCGTACACAAGTAGGGTGAGACACTCATCCAAAAGTTCT
>NW_017324350.1:0-270 GCF_000935625.1 Nanorana parkeri | reverse complement strand
AAATACATTGTTATTATTGTCCTGCATGTGCGGCTGGGCTTTCAGGCATTGTATTAAACACATGTGTCCCAGGTGCCAGGGGTGTCCCTAGCCTTTTCACTGCCAGAGGTGGAGGGGGGATGGGGAGTGCTGGTGAGGCATGCTAAGGAGAGGGGGGTTGGAGGGAAGGGGGCTCTGCATCATCTCCCCATCCAGCTCTGGCTGTGGCTCTGTCTGACATGCTGTCCAGCTCCTGGCAACCAGTGACAACACTGGTTGCCAGGAACTGGG
>NW_017324349.1:0-270 GCF_000935625.1 Nanorana parkeri | reverse complement strand
ACTGCCTCCATATGCATGATCCCCAAACCAACATCCGATCATTCCAATCCATCGAATTTTAGACATATCTCCCTAATTAATGTGGATATTAAATTGCTGGCCAAAGTTCTCACCAATAGAATGAACCAGGTGATAGGACAACTGGTCAGTAATGACCAGGTAGGTTTTATCCCTACTAGGCAGGCTGGGGATAACATTCGTAGAGTAACTCTCCTCACCCACATAGCACGGACCAAACAAATCCCTACTATGCTCCTTTCCCTAGACATT
>NW_017324348.1:0-270 GCF_000935625.1 Nanorana parkeri | reverse complement strand
CTACCTAGCACGGTCGACTACCCCCCCACCCCTATCATTTAGCATATTGTAGCACTAAATTTATAACAAAAATGCAAGTACCAATACAAAACCTTCTAGGACTAACATCCAATAAAGCATAGGGTTCCCCCCTTAAGGAAGATTCAATACATACAATAAACCGTCCCATCCCCCTCGGCCTAGGCAAGCCGTGGAGGGCTAAGCTCCTCCGTACATCCCGTGCCAAGGGGGCAAGAAAGGGCTAAACATTATACCTCTCCGGGGGGCTAT
>NW_017324347.1:0-270 GCF_000935625.1 Nanorana parkeri | reverse complement strand
GTGTGTCTCCTTCTACCTGTACTGTGTCTATATGGGAAGGCGTGCGATGATCTCCTGGCGCGCTCACGGTCGGTCGGTCACGCTCCGGCGCCTCTCCTCACATTACAGCCGGTGTAGAATTATAATGAAGAGAATGGTAATCGGATCCCAGAGACAGGCGGAGGGGACCCGAGGCTGCAGCCCCGCCCTCCATTGTGATACAGCTGAGTCTTGTTTGATCTGATCTGTACCAGAGACAGGAAATGGGAACTCGGGTCTTTATACAGAGAC
>NW_017324346.1:0-270 GCF_000935625.1 Nanorana parkeri | reverse complement strand
ATTTTAGATAAAAGCTTTCTTTTTTTATTACCTAATGTCATCACCGGGTCTCTGTGCTTCTCTGTGCAATGTAAGCCGATCATGGCTGGGGGGAGGGGCCAGCTGGGTGCCCTCAGCCCTGATGCAACAACAGTGGGCGGGCTCTTGGGAGGAGTTATGCAAATATCAAAATGCCCTGACGGGTGGGTGTCAGTCTGGAGAAGCTCCCAGTGTGCAGTGACATCAGAGAGAGGGGGGAGGAGCCGGTACAACTGTGCAAGACTGAAGGGG
>NW_017324345.1:0-270 GCF_000935625.1 Nanorana parkeri | reverse complement strand
GTGCCTGACCTCACAAATGCGCTTCTGGGAGAATGGTCAAAGATTCTCATAGACACTCTCCCAAACCTTGTGGACAGCCTTCCCAGAAGAGCTGAAGCTGTTACAGCGGCAAAGGATGGGCCAACTCAATATTGAACCCTACAGAGTAAGACTGGGGTGCCATTAAAGTTCATGTGCGTGTAAAGGCAGGCGTCTCAATACTTTTGACAATATAGTGTATATATATATATTGTATTTTTTGACATCTTGTCTACTGGACTAATACGGCTT
>NW_017324344.1:0-270 GCF_000935625.1 Nanorana parkeri | reverse complement strand
AGAGAGAGAGGCGCAGAGAGAGGTGCAGGGAGAGAGAGCGGCAGAGAGAGGCAGAGAGAGAGGCAAAGAGAGAGGGGCGCAGAGAGAGAGGCGCAGAGAGAGAGAGGTGCACAGAGAGAGGCGCAGAGAGAGAGAGTCGCAGAGAGCGGCGCAGAGAGAGAGGCGAAGAGAGAGGCGCAGAGAGAGGTCGGAGAGAGAGAGGCACAGAGAGAGAGGCACATAGAGAGAGGCAGAGAGAGAGAGGCGCAGAGAGAGAGGCGCAGAGAGAGA
>NW_017324343.1:0-270 GCF_000935625.1 Nanorana parkeri | reverse complement strand
AACAAAGAGTCTGTTATTTCAGTGGATGCACAATAGTCTTCCTCAGGGGTATCTCGACAAACCTGAAGTACAAATTCGGGAGCTTCTGGCCGCAAAGAACGTGAAGTTGGTTTGGGATCAGTGGTGCTATGAATGGCATGCTTGGAGCCAGTTGGCCACATCCAGGTCAGACACATGTCTTCTTCATCATGCTCATCCTCACTTTCTCTCTCTCCATCACTGATCTCCGAGACCTGGTAACAGGAGTTTTATTAGAAGCAGGTGGGACAG
>NW_017324342.1:0-270 GCF_000935625.1 Nanorana parkeri | reverse complement strand
ATCGCGGCCATCTTACTCGGCAGCTCGCCACGCCCCCCCCCCATCGGGTACAATTTTAATAAAAGTTGCAATTTTAAAAAGATTGAAAATGCTTTTGTAATTACGATAACACGTTGAAGTTTAGATAAGATTTTAGTGATTGGTTTTACATCTACTTTAGCGCACATAGGTAATGTGATTCACGCTAAAGCCGGCCCTATCGGCAGCCTTCCATCTGGTATCCTTCGATCAGAAAATCGAAGGAGCCAGTAGGAACATTTTCAGGAGAAC
>NW_017324341.1:0-270 GCF_000935625.1 Nanorana parkeri | reverse complement strand
CTCGGAATCGGCACCGATATCGATACTAGTATCAGTATCGGGGCATCCCTAATATATATATGTATATATATTTCAGTTCCTTGTTTTGAAGTGGATCCCCACAGCGCTCTCCCACCTGCCTCCATCAGCTAATTTGCTGCTGTGAAGGCACCCATGCATGCTCATGCCCAGCCGTGCCCGCAAGTAGCTGTGTGTGTCAGCTCTGCAGCAGGCCACACCCCTCCTCTCTGCCCAACAGTTTAATTGATGGCAGAAGGAGCCTATGGCTCC
>NW_017324340.1:0-270 GCF_000935625.1 Nanorana parkeri | reverse complement strand
TGTCAGCTAGGGTCTCATTTGGCGCCATTAGTTTTTTCCCCGTCCCTTTCGTGGAGACAGTGAAGGAGGCCGTTACTCGAGACGAGCCGCCGCCATCTTTCTGGCGTCCGTGAGGGCCGGCTGTTTTGAAGAAATCAGTAAGTTTCCGCGGCCCCCCTTTGTGTTTACGTTTGTTCATATTGATCCTGGGTGACTGAGGAAAGCGTAGAAGAAGAAATCTTCCGTTATCGTTCCCCTGTGCCGTGTCGCTATGCCCTGCTGTGGAAACGA
>NW_017324339.1:0-270 GCF_000935625.1 Nanorana parkeri | reverse complement strand
CCGTGACCCTGAAGAGAACTATGGGGAAAAACCCTTACCCCAAAGTTCTCCTTTTAACTGTACTGTCCACTTTTGCAAATTTGAGAGAATATCGACACTATTTATAAACAATATTCACCCTGCGAATATATCTGTGAATGTTCCTTCTGTGCTAATATGGGCTAAAATTACCGTTCTTAATAGGGATGTCCCGATACCATTTTTTAAAGACCAAGACCGAGTACAAGCGCTTTCCCTCAGGTACTCGCTGATACCAATTACCAATACTTT
>NW_017324338.1:0-270 GCF_000935625.1 Nanorana parkeri | reverse complement strand
AATCTCAAGATTCAGGATTCAATACATGTATTATCATTCTACAATACAGAGGCAGCTGTGCCTTAGATCTCCCACTGCAGATATACAGCTTTGAGGATGTTGGGACAGGAGTGACTAGGAACACTCTTATCCCGGGGAATTCACTGCTATTCTTAAGGAGGAACTCTAGACATATTGTAAATATTTCAGAAAATTGATATTAAAGTGAATATAAAGAATACCCCCCACCCCCCCATGCTAGCGTAAGGACTTACCTTAAATGATGCCTCT
>NW_017324337.1:0-270 GCF_000935625.1 Nanorana parkeri | reverse complement strand
CCACCTCCATTACCACCACATCAATCGCGAACCCATCTCTCACCACACATTTGCACAAAGAATCTTAAAACCCTTTCTCACTTCCACTGTTGTGCCCTTTCCCCGCCATCACTACTGTGCCTGTTCCCTCCTTTTTTGCCAACTCTGTGCACATGTCTCCCCATTCCCTACTCCATGCCCTCTCCCCCCGCTGTCATCTCCCTCCCTGCAGGATGTGCTCTCCCATACTCAGTGTATTGTCCATTTTGTTTTCCTGGTGTGTGTGTGTGT
>NW_017324336.1:0-270 GCF_000935625.1 Nanorana parkeri | reverse complement strand
GCCATTTCTCCTCGGATCCCCACTGCCTCAGCCCATACAGGTAGAAGAGAGAAGCGAGGATCCGAGGATAAATAGAGGAAAGGCTGCAGACTGCGGCGGCTGGCAGCAGCGGTGCCGGAAATTTTTGTTAATAGATGCCATCATTGGCTTTTTAGCCGCTGATGACAGCTATTATTTTGCAGGGGTGCCCCCCAAAATATTACGCAGAGAACTACAAGTTCCAGCATGCCTTCATTGTCCCTGTACGCCCCCCAAATATCACCCAGGGAA
>NW_017324335.1:0-270 GCF_000935625.1 Nanorana parkeri | reverse complement strand
GAAACCAGCTTCCCAGCCAACCAGCATCGAGCCGGCTTCCCAGCCAAATCAGCAAGGAGCTGACTTCCTGGCTAATCAGGAAACCGGGAGGCGGGTCATTACCCCGCCGCCCCACTTTCTGACAACTGCACGGGAAGCTGGCTCCGTGTTCCCCTACAGCACTGACCGCAAGATCCGGTATCGGAGCATCTCTAATCAAAACGGCATCTGACTGTGCTAAATAGCGCTTCTCATTGGTCACCTGACCACGCTGACCAATGAGTGTGTGCA
>NW_017324334.1:0-270 GCF_000935625.1 Nanorana parkeri | reverse complement strand
AGTGGTAGGGAGTGTAGTTATTGTAGAGCAAGGCAGACACCAAAGCATATACAGTACTGCAGTATATAATTTACAACTGCTAGAGCAATTGCTATATACAGCAGAAGCCAGTGCAGGGGCTGTATAGCATGTTCTGTACCACAAAATTAATGGTACAGCAGGTGCTATATACACGAGGGGTAGCACACCTACCGTACTGCACAGCAGACAGGATTGCATGTGCTTTACCATACATACAATGATATATCAGTTTCTGTATATAGCAGAAGG
>NW_017324333.1:0-270 GCF_000935625.1 Nanorana parkeri | reverse complement strand
CAGAAGCTAACTCTGCTAGAGCTCTTCTCATTTCTGTGTGCAGATATGATCAGGTACATGAAATGAAAAATGAAATTGTTATTTGTCCTGGACACAGTTTATCCTAGTATCTCGTCTTTGAGTTTGAACAAAGAAAGTGCAGAAGTTGCAAAAGTAACAAACAAGATAAATAACTGTGTCTCTAGAGTTTTAAGCTATTATTAGTTAATATGGTTCTTTGTGCATTTGCATTGTATTGTGTGTGTGTTATATATATATATATATATATAT
>NW_017324332.1:0-270 GCF_000935625.1 Nanorana parkeri | reverse complement strand
TTACTATGAAAAAAAAATTGCTGGCAATAGCTCTCCATGAGATTAAACAATGTTCAGCACCATGGAGAGCTATTGCTGGCAGAGTGAGAAAACACCTATTGATTTACCAGATTCACCCAAAGATTCACCCACCAGTACACAAATAACCTCTACTGTACTTGAGATTTTTGAATGACATTCACCTCGGCAACATTCGATGTAACAAGATTGTATCCATCAGCTGTCTGCATAATAAGTAGAGCAAATACAGGTAGAATATGATGGGTGAAT
>NW_017324331.1:0-270 GCF_000935625.1 Nanorana parkeri | reverse complement strand
TTGGCTGATGCATCAAGGGATTGCAAATCCTCTGGGTGGCCTGCCTGTTTCCTCAGGTTAAGTTATGGTGTGGTTTTTTTTAGGAACCCAGGAGTCCACAATTTTGCACTTTTGTGCTTTATTGTTTCACTTCTTATATATTTTTTTCTTTTTTTTTATATGTATATTTTTACTTTTTCTTTTCTTTTGTTTTTGTTTTTTCTTTTTTTTTGTTTCTTTATTTCTTACCGAAACTGTGGGGTCTATTCACAAAGCTGCCGAGGGCAGCCG
>NW_017324330.1:0-270 GCF_000935625.1 Nanorana parkeri | reverse complement strand
TTCCCTCCCCTCTTTGAAAAAATACGTAAGGATCTACTCTTATGGCGAAACCTACCCCTATCTCTATTCGGTAGAATACACTTAGTCAAAATGATCCCGTTTCCCAGATTGTTATACCCCCTGCAGACCCTACCTCTACTTTTGAAACATAAAGACATACAAGCACTCAACCGCGACTTCACCGCTTTTATTTGGCAAGGGAAAAAGGCAAGGGTATCCTTAAAGAAACTGTTCCTACCTAGGGAGGAAGGGGGACTAGCCTTTCCAAAT
>NW_017324329.1:0-270 GCF_000935625.1 Nanorana parkeri | reverse complement strand
TTGTGTTTTGTATTGTTGTAAGCCTTCCATGTGCACCCTGCTACAAAGGCTAGTTATAAATGTATGTGGTTACCATTTTTATCCAGGTCTTAGTCACGTCTCCCTCCAGGCTTGGTCTAGGGGGTGGGAATGCTCAAGTGTGGGAAACGTTTGACTAGGCCTCAAGCCTACAGGAGGCCTCCCATGCTGATTGAGGAGGAGGACCAGAGAACCTGGATGTCTACCGAAAGTACATGGTACTGGAATGGACCTCAGGAGCAAGTCTGGTGT
>NW_017324328.1:0-271 GCF_000935625.1 Nanorana parkeri | reverse complement strand
TTCGGGACGGCTTATACTCGAGTATATACGGTATACATAATGTAACATGGGCATACTAGAAGCCATTTTGTTCTTTGAATTCTGAAGAATAAATGTGAATTTAAGTTCATGGTTTTAAGGCAAAGAGCATCAGTGATTTTCAGATTCTGTAAACCTTACATCATAGACTTCCAGGTTATAAATTCTTGGGGTCTAGTTATACCAGACAACAAGATAACGACTGTCAATGGTACCAGACTGTAAGATAAATGAAGATGCCATGCCTCAGGCT
>NW_017324327.1:0-271 GCF_000935625.1 Nanorana parkeri | reverse complement strand
GAAAGAGAGCCGACAGCCCCACACACTGTGCGAATTTTGGCTGGTACATTAAAAAACCAGCCGAAATTCGGCCAATAGCTCCCTGGCAGACCCTGTTCTGCCATCTGTCATGGCTAACATGTCGATTTGTCAGACTCTAGGAGTATGGAATAAAGATGTGTGGCAAACTCAATACTATTCCAGGGGTGTGACATTTTTTTTAAAAACTACTTGTCCAAGGACTAAAGCTTGGGCCCGATCTACTTGTCCCTCATGACAATCTACTTGTCCT
>NW_017324326.1:0-271 GCF_000935625.1 Nanorana parkeri | reverse complement strand
GGGCATTCCAGGACATAAAATACAAGAAAGTGCGACAACAAATAACGACCTTTTTATGGGAGGAATCGGAACAAAGGTAACAAAAGGGTCCGGCGAGCGCGAGGCGAGCGCGGTCACATGATGATCGGACGGATCCACGGGGCTGCTATTGTAGGAAACCGATATTTCTTCAATGCAATGAAAGTTCCTCTACAGGGCAGATCAATAAAACAGATCGGGAGAAACTGATCATCATTATCAATGTATCAATCAGAGGAAACCGATCATTATC
>NW_017324325.1:0-271 GCF_000935625.1 Nanorana parkeri | reverse complement strand
AAATATATGAAAAATATATAAGTGTTGCCGTGAGTGAAAATAAGTGAACCCCCAAAAAAAAACAAACAAAAAAACGTGACAAATACTTAAAAAAAAAAGTGATTAGCCAAACTCATATAAAAAATGTGAAACAAAGGGTTCCCCTCCCACAGCCCACTCGCACACAATGGCCAGAGCCAAGAGTACGTGTACTTTCATCAGAAAGTTACTAGATCATATACATATATATGTATATGTATACCCAGGTTTAAATTACTGAATGGCTAGTGCG
>NW_017324324.1:0-271 GCF_000935625.1 Nanorana parkeri | reverse complement strand
CCCCACCTTTTTAAAAATATTTTTGATTAGTTGTATGTATTATATGAGACATTTTAATGAGCTTCATAGATTTAATATAATCTGAATTAAAAAATTCCAAGGCAATAAAAAAAAATAACCAACCTTTTATTTAATACCACACTAAAATTAAACACAAAATACAATCATATACAAAATAAATGATATACACTATATTGCCAAAAGTATAGGGATACCCCTCTAAATCATTAGATTCAGGTGTTCCAATCACTTCCATGGCCACAGGTGTATA
>NW_017324323.1:0-271 GCF_000935625.1 Nanorana parkeri | reverse complement strand
GTAAAAGTCCCAAAACATTCCATCTGTAGACCTTGTACAGAGGAGCCGCAGGAGGACAGGAGGACGGTGAGCGGGGGAGGGTGGACAACCCGAAATACAAGGGCAATATGCAAGAGAATATTAGATCTTCATTCACCTGGAACTCCCAGCGTGTCCCATCATTTAGGCTGATTTGTAATAACAGTGATCTCTATCAGTCTCCTGTAATGTCTCTCCAGTCTCTGACCGTCTCAGACCCGGGAACTCAGCACAGGGATGGTGGGGGCTCCTC
>NW_017324322.1:0-271 GCF_000935625.1 Nanorana parkeri | reverse complement strand
GTGTTCCTTGTGAGGCTTTAATATCAATGAGGAGTGAGAACACGCCCCATGCTTATCTTACTGACGAAGAGAAGATGCTTTTCACAAGGTAAGCATTATTTTTACCATTAACATCTACTATAAATTCCTCAAATGGAAGCTGTAAAAGATCCACCTACTTTCAAGCGTGGCTTTTGGAAAACCAGTCCACCATTAAAAGCAAATAATAAGGATTTTATTTAATTCGTATTGTTTAAAGGTTAGAAGATGTTAACTGTTGTTTTATATCTGT
>NW_017324321.1:0-271 GCF_000935625.1 Nanorana parkeri | reverse complement strand
GGGCATATTTTCTCCAAATGAACAGCAGTAAGGACACAGTGTTACTGACCACTGCACTCTGTACACAATGCTGTATCTTACATAGTCCAGACTCTTGCACTGCATTCACAGTGTTTTACATTATACTCCTGACCCCCGCAATGCATTCACCATGTTGTACATCATACCCCTGACACCTTCGCTGTATATGCTATATTGTACATTATGTTCCTGACCACTGGACTATATTCACTATGTTGTACATTTAACTTCTGTCCCCTGCACTGTATAT
>NW_017324320.1:0-271 GCF_000935625.1 Nanorana parkeri | reverse complement strand
TGCCCCACAAGGCACTGCGCACCGCACAGTGCCTTGTGAAGGCCTGATTGCTATTTCTATTTTTATTTCGTCGCGTCGTCATCATTGTGGACAACGCTGGATTGACTTTAGGATTATGTCAGTGTCATTTTTGTTTTTGTTTTTTTAAAATAAAAGACTTGTCAAAAATATGTCTTTTTTTTCAATTAAAGGATTTTTTGAAAGTGTGGCGTCTTTTTTACAATTTGAATTTTGAATTTAACCCTTTAGTGAATGGGTAGGGGTATAAGTA
>NW_017324319.1:0-271 GCF_000935625.1 Nanorana parkeri | reverse complement strand
TGCGATGTTCGGGCTCTCCTCCCTCACCGGCATTTTTTTCATACAGTTCTTCTTTTGGGTTCTGATTGTTTAACCATTTGATTAGATAAGCCCTAATGATGTAGCTCTCATGCATGAGCATGGGGGTTACTTCATCTAGCCAAGAATCCTGTAAAGCCTGTATATTGAGCTGTGCATGCGTGGCCCAGTGTGCAGAAATAGAAAGAAATGATGACAAGCAGGAAGAAACTTCTATGACAGAAGAGACTTACACAGTCCCTTCTATCATAAC
>NW_017324318.1:0-271 GCF_000935625.1 Nanorana parkeri | reverse complement strand
GGCCGGAGTTGGTCCGCAGGCCGGTACTTTGAGACCGCTGCACTAAGACAATTCAGTTTAATGGAATGATCAGTGTGTTAGGATTACAGAACTCTTTCCATACCATGGCAAGGTGTTATGTAGTTCACAGTGGTAGCTGGAAACAATTTTTGCTGATAACACAGCAGTTTCCAGCTCAGTAAATATCTGGCAAGATCAATTGGAGTTTGCATGTTTTCCCTATGCTTGCATGGGTTTCCTCAGGGTACTCCGGTTTCCTCCCACACTCCAA
>NW_017324317.1:0-271 GCF_000935625.1 Nanorana parkeri | reverse complement strand
ATAAGCCGCCTCCACTATTATGGGGATAAAGAAAACATACTGCGGAAGCTACGGGAAAAACCCCTAATAGAACACAATGGGAAGCCCATACAGATTTACCCAGACCTAGCCCGCGAGACCCTTGCAAGACGCAGGGCTTTACGCCCACTCATAGACATTCTTAAACAAGCGGGCATTAACTATAGGTGGGGCTTCCCATCTTGCCTGATAGCTCGCAAAGAGGGAAAAACGGCAATTCTTCGATTCCCAGAAGACTTACATCAGTTCTGTA
>NW_017324316.1:0-271 GCF_000935625.1 Nanorana parkeri | reverse complement strand
GTATACAGGGATATAAATGTATACAGGGATATAAATGTATAAAGGGATATAAATGTATATATTCTCCAACAATAAGCTAAAAATACACTTGTTTCCCTTTAATTTTTTGTCATTGTAGCAGATCTGAGAATGGCGGCCATCTTGAACGGCACGGGGCCATTGACATGATTTTGGCAACCGCTGAAACAATGTTGCAAAATAATGAAGCTGAATAATCCACTAGGCATGTCGCTGTTGTCTTTTTGTGTTTTTGTGGGAAGAACTGATATGA
>NW_017324315.1:0-271 GCF_000935625.1 Nanorana parkeri | reverse complement strand
AGTTAGAACCGAACACGGGGGTGTTCGGCTCATCACTAGCTGACAACACTGATTGTCAGCCAACAACATAATCCCTGCTTTACTGAATCCCCGTTCACTGAATATCTGGCAGGATCATTAGGTGTTTTTTTGCCTGTGCATACTCTTAATAAGGATATATGTAATGGCTGATAAACCTTGCTATCCAGGAAGGGATACACAATGTGTTTTGCCTAACTGGATGTTCAGCTTTAACCCTTTCGCTGCCAAGGACGTATGTCATACGGACCTA
>NW_017324314.1:0-271 GCF_000935625.1 Nanorana parkeri | reverse complement strand
GCTCGTACATCGTCTGGCCCCATACCCCTTGTTAAGCCGTGGCACATACACATAAACTAAATATTAACAAATTGTAAACCAGCATCAACCGACCCATTTTCCTGGTAATGCTAAGGTCAAATGTGGTCCTGTTCAATCAGCTCAGCAACCAATCAGATCTCTACTTGCCTTATCGGAAGATCATTTCTGACTGGTTGCTTTGGGTTACCGCTGGCGCCACTGCCCAATTGTTTCTCTTTGGTGGGTTCCTAAACGTTCCTGATAGAGGTAC
>NW_017324313.1:0-271 GCF_000935625.1 Nanorana parkeri | reverse complement strand
GAAGTAAAGTGATAATAAACCTTTCCGAAATAAGAAGAAATCTACACAGGAAACAACATATCAACAGGCAACATCTTTAATATATTCGATACAATTCACGGAAAACAGAGGAAATCAATATTATAATCACTGATCTGTCCAGAATTTTTCACCATAGCCAAGTAGGGAAACTAGAAGAGAATCTCTTTCATTTTTCTCCTCCTCTTCTCCAATGGTCGAGACCATTCCTCCGGTTTTTGTAGTTCACGCAGGTTGACATGCATGTGGGAAT
>NW_017324312.1:0-271 GCF_000935625.1 Nanorana parkeri | reverse complement strand
TACCTCCTCTGCCCATCACCGTTGTCAATTAACTCCTCTGCCCATCATCTCTGTCCATTACCACCTTTATCAATCACCTCTGTCCATTACTTCCTCTGACAATTAACTCTCTGTCTGTTACCACCTTTATTCACTACTTCTTCTGTCCTTTACCTCCTCTGCCCATCACGCCTATTCGTTACCACCTCTGGCCATCACCACTGTTCATTACCTTCTCCTGCCATCACCTTTGCCCAATTCCTCCTCTGCCCTTCTCCCCTCTCCATTACCA
>NW_017324311.1:0-271 GCF_000935625.1 Nanorana parkeri | reverse complement strand
TGTCACCACTCACCAGGAGGAGGCGGATCTTCTGCAGTTTTTCTCGCTCCGCCTTTAGCTGCTGTTCAAACACCAGACCTCTCTCCTGAAAGTAAAAGAGGCGGAGTCACCCTCCCGTCCAATGACAGAGCTGCGCTGGGGACACCTGACCCCCCCAATTATAGAGGTCACAGCAAAGCGTCCTTTACCTTCTCCTCGCTGATCTCTGCAGACTCCGCCTTCAGACCGTCAATGTTCTGCTGCAGCCCTAACATCTCCTCCTGCAGAGCAA
>NW_017324310.1:0-271 GCF_000935625.1 Nanorana parkeri | reverse complement strand
TGTATATAAGAATATATAGTACTATATATCAGATCATGTGTGGCGGGGCACGCGAGCCCCCTCAAATTAGTGATAAATGCAATGTGCTACTTATGTGTTTAAGTAAGGAGCCATATGAAGCTGGAACTCCAGTCATCTAATTCGTTGCTACCCCTAACCCAATTCATTCCCCCACATCAAATCAAGACAAAAACACCTCAATCTGAGGAAAAAAAAATCTATTTTCACTTTTTTCCCCTTTCTTCCTCCCCTCCCCTCCCCCTCCCCTCCA
>NW_017324309.1:0-271 GCF_000935625.1 Nanorana parkeri | reverse complement strand
GCTGCTGCTATCGCTGCTACTTCTACAGAATACGGTGACTGGACATTTCACAGCCTCTCCTATAGGATGGCAGGGCAGGCCTGTATATACTTACCCTTGCAGCCCCAGTAGTTACAGATCCTCCGTTGGTATTTCCCCTTTCTGTCAGAACTTGGTGTACCATTCCCAGTTCTGTAAGGAAGGGTGCCCATAAGGACACCCTTGAACACTGAGGGGTAAGGGCCATGCCAGAGTGGCGGTTTTTGTTGTAGCACTTAATCGCCGCTAATGT
>NW_017324308.1:0-271 GCF_000935625.1 Nanorana parkeri | reverse complement strand
GTTTTTATTTGAGATTTTTCTTGTGTGCAGATTAACATTTCATAAATATCTTTTTTTTAATTTGTCTATTTGTAAGACCCTTCTTACCTTGGTGAAGCCGCAATGCAACCTGTGTACTCTAATAGAAAAAGTCCAAGGCCTATACCTTACCTTGTCCCTATGAAAAAATAAATAAGGCTGAACTAAGGCCTGGTTCACACCTGTGCGTATTGCATTAAGCGCGTCACACACGCGTTTTCTTCCCGAAGTTTGGCGCGTTTTCATGTGCGTT
>NW_017324307.1:0-271 GCF_000935625.1 Nanorana parkeri | reverse complement strand
CATATTATTAGATCAAAGGGTCTTGGCTCAGGAGAAACCTGGGGCAATTATCCGAACATGCCTGGGCTTGACAATAGCCCTATTTGCAATTCATTGGGCCTGCCACTCCCCTCCACAGTGATAAGCACAACAAAGACTTTATTTCCCTACAAGCTACCAACACCTCAGGTGAAATATTTGAAACAAGAAATAAAACTATATACATATGCACCAACATGTGTAGTGTGTTAGTCGTTTTCATATGTAGGCGCACCCGGCGCGTGTTTACGTG
>NW_017324306.1:0-271 GCF_000935625.1 Nanorana parkeri | reverse complement strand
GCATGTGGCAACCCACTGAACATGGGGTCGCGACCCACTTTGGGTCACGACCAACTAGTTGAGAACCAAGGTTTTAGTCCTTCATATGAACGAGTACAGAGGGTGGCTATTTTTCAGCACACATAGGGACCATGTAGTAGAAAAGTAGCCACACTCTGGCAGGAAGTTGTGGATGGAGAAAAATAGAATAATGACAAAAAAAGGTACACAGTAATTTATTATTTATCACTTAGGGGTCCATTCACTAAGCTGCCATAGGCAGCCGAGTGAA
>NW_017324305.1:0-271 GCF_000935625.1 Nanorana parkeri | reverse complement strand
TCTTTATTCAACCTCAAATACTATGTAACTATGTAAGAATTCGTATACTATTTTTAGATGTGTAATCATTTATCTTTTTAAAATGTGATTTTTGTGTCTTGCTGGTCATTAAATGTATTTGTTTCACTGCAGTTAAAATGTATTTTACGTTTTAGCTGCAGTAAAATAAAAAAGGGAGGAAAAAAATAACATACAAAAATAGTGTAGCCATCGATCCAAAGAGATTTCAGCATGACATAAGATACACAGACTAGAATCCCATTATCCTGAT
>NW_017324304.1:0-271 GCF_000935625.1 Nanorana parkeri | reverse complement strand
GAGCAGGTTCTCGCAGTGAAGATTGTGTGAATTGGGAGGAATTGGGAGGTGGGCTGCAGTCAGGGGGATAGGAAGCTAAGGATAAAGTGCTACAAATGTCATTGTCCTTTAAATTGTAATCAGAATATAGGGTGTCAAGGACGAGTCCCATGCACAGAACAGTTCAGGATAACTACAGTGCAGTTTCATAAAATGCATGTTTTTTATTGTGGCTTCACTGTATTAATTTAACAGGGTGGTCTTGAAGGCAAAGATAAAAGTCATAGAACCT
>NW_017324303.1:0-271 GCF_000935625.1 Nanorana parkeri | reverse complement strand
TCTATATGTATATAGATCTATATATATAGATATATATAGATCTATATCTATATATATATCTATATATACTGTATAGTGTATATACATATATAGTGTGTGTTTGTATATATGTGTACAGTATCTGTGTGAATAGAGTGTGTGCATGTGTATACAGCTCACATGTGTGTGTTTGTCTATGTTTGTGTGTATACAGTGTGAATGTATGTGAATACAATGTGTATGTGTGTATACAACAACACACAGAGAAATGGGGTTTCTTTGAGAGGTATAA
>NW_017324302.1:0-271 GCF_000935625.1 Nanorana parkeri | reverse complement strand
GGAAGTCTCTCTCCTTCATGGAGGGACACAGGAAGTCTCTCCTACGGCACGTCCAAAAGTAGTCTAATGGAGGGCGGGGCCACACAGCAAACTAACGCCAACAGGCCGAAGGAAACTACAAAACACGGGGCCCTATCTACAGATAGAGCCACCTGAGGGACCTTCCGCCTGAAGCTGCATCCGATGAGGTCATCTTGTAGAACTTGGAGAAGGCGCACGCGTGTGATGCTGCTGCCAGACCTCTGCTATTCCCCCCGGCACGCTGCCAGAC
>NW_017324301.1:0-271 GCF_000935625.1 Nanorana parkeri | reverse complement strand
TGAGACGGGTATGCTCCATTGACCATCTTTTTGAGGAGGAGCCCTTGAAGCTACGGGATCGCTTACGTCTAAGAGGGTATAGTAGACGTGTTCTAAAAAGAGCCTATCAAAAGGCGAAGTCACAGAATCGTGACAAATTAGTTTATGCCTCTAGGAAACAGACACAAAGAAGACAACCAACATCAACAGTAAAATTGATTACCCGGTTTTCCAAACAGTCCGACCAGGTTAAAGGGATTGTGGACAGACATTGGCATCTTCTGTCACAAGA
>NW_017324300.1:0-271 GCF_000935625.1 Nanorana parkeri | reverse complement strand
GTACACGCAGCCAATCACAGGCAGTGCACGTCACCCCCATGTCTCCCCACATCAGAGGAGATCCATCCCGGGACTATGCACCCCCCGAAATCTACAAATCCCCCCAAATCTACAAAACTAAACACAACAACAGGGAGCAGAAAAATGATTTTGTTTTACATTTATAAAGTAAATATTTGATGTGAAAAAAGAAACATTTTGTGTGAAATATCCGTCCAAGAAAACACGACTCACCGCCCCTTCTCTACATAATATGACATCATTAGTTCGT
>NW_017324299.1:0-271 GCF_000935625.1 Nanorana parkeri | reverse complement strand
CGAAGCTATGGCTGGATCCTTCGGCTCCTTTGTGAATAGCCCCTTTAGTCTGACTCAGCATTAGGGTATCCTGGACCTTTGCAGGGAGACACAGAGACCAAGGGACCTTCTCTGAAGTATGCTGGCCAGGGAAATGCTTTTCTTTTCAGTATGTGGCTGTTTTCCAAAGAAGACTTTGCACACCTTTTGTTTTGGCACGCCTGGAATATATTTACATAATTTAAATTTAATTACAATTAGGGATGCACCGATACCGATACTAGTATCGGTA
>NW_017324298.1:0-271 GCF_000935625.1 Nanorana parkeri | reverse complement strand
AGGATCCAGCCGTAGCTTCGGCTGATCCTTCTGCTCTCTTTAGCCCCTTAGATGAACCGAAGGGCTGCTGTACCGGCTATTCACAAGGCAGCCGAGCGGCTCAGCCGAGCTGATGGCATGTGCTTCGGCTCAACTGAGGCGAAGTAATAGCTGAAGCGTGGAGAAAGGTTGGCCGGAGCCGACCGATCTCCACGCAAATGATCGATGGGCGAAGCCACCCGTGATCTCATGGCCGCCTCCGCCCAGTTGTTATTCATTGGCCGGAACCTGC
>NW_017324297.1:0-271 GCF_000935625.1 Nanorana parkeri | reverse complement strand
TAGACATCTAGGGTACAAGGTACTGGCAGTAGGAGACCCCGATGGTATGGGTAGGAGAGACTGGGAGAGGACAGGAGAAGGAGGTGGGAATGTTGGGTGGAGGTGATGTGGAGAAAAGTGTCAGAGATGCAGAGATATATAGAGGACCGATGGTGGAGACATGGCGGTACAGGCAGACATCTAGGGTACAAGGTACTGGCAGTGGGAGACCCCGATGTTATGGGTGGGAGAGACTGGGAGAGGACAGGAGAAGGAGAATGTTGGGTGGAGG
>NW_017324296.1:0-271 GCF_000935625.1 Nanorana parkeri | reverse complement strand
GTTAACAGTCCTGTATATTACACACCACAGTATGATCTGGCACTGCAGTCTTAGCACCAGGAGATGGGGCTAACCCCAGTACTTGCGGTTTAGAGGAGAGGTTGCTGTAGCTGGTGTTAAGCCTGTGTCAGCCTGCTGTAGGAGAGTGGTGAGCTGGGGGTGAATGCGTCCCAAAGTGTGGCTAGCTGCTGGTAGAACTTCGGCAGGCAGCTTGGTTCAGAGGAGTGTGCGGAGACCTCGCTCGACGTTCCTCATTGACAGAACGCCGAGT
>NW_017324295.1:0-271 GCF_000935625.1 Nanorana parkeri | reverse complement strand
AAGGGCCCAAGTCGGTCGGGGTGTCACAGTTCCCTTAAATTTAGTTTGGGACCCATCCAAAGAGTCTACAACCAGTTCGTGCTGAAGGGGTCCCATCGGTACAAGCTGGGGTCTGCCGCTAGCAAGCGGTCTACGTTGGTTACTTTGGAGTGTTAAGCGGGCCATGTCGGGTAGTTCTATTTGCAACCAATCTGGGATCTCCACAGGTGCTGATCCCAGTAAAGAAAATAATGCTGGCAGTTGATCCGGGTGGCGCAATGTAAACAATTCC
>NW_017324294.1:0-271 GCF_000935625.1 Nanorana parkeri | reverse complement strand
ACAGCCCACCTGAGAGCCACATAGCCCACCTAAGAGTGCACGCAGCCCATCTGAGAGCCACATAGCCCACCTAAGAGTGCACACAGCCCACCTGAGAGCCACATAGCCCACCCAAGAGTGTGCACAGCCCACCTGAGAGCCACATAGCCCACCCAAGAGTGCGCACAGCCCACCTGAGAGCCTGCACAGGCCACCAAGCCACATGGAGACATCAGGGCACCAACCCATAACACAAAATATATAGCTTCATGTTATTTTGTATTGCTGTATA
>NW_017324293.1:0-271 GCF_000935625.1 Nanorana parkeri | reverse complement strand
GGGGGGGGGGGGGGCAGCACAAGAAGCCAGTCAGGTGTGCTGCAGTGCAAGTAGCCATGCTGGTAGAAGAAGAGAGTAGAGAGACAGAGAGATGAGTTTATAAGCCCGCTGCTTTTCCTTTGACTGTCCAGTTACAGGATGTGGAGGAGACCTGCATATAAAAGTAGAACTACAGCAGAGAACAATCAGGCCCCTTCCACTTCTCGACAGGGCTGTGCTGTAGGGCAGAGCTGTGTAAAGGTGCCCATACACCTTACGACCATCGCAAGAC
>NW_017324292.1:0-271 GCF_000935625.1 Nanorana parkeri | reverse complement strand
TGCCTTCTCCAAACTCTTCATCATTTTGTGAATAACCCTGTTAGAAAGATTTTTAGTGGGAAAGGCTCTGTCAATTGGCTATAACTAGACCTCAAAGTGAGAAAATCATAGAAATTGATTCAGTTTTTCTGTCTTTGAAAAACTTATGCATGTGTTTACTCTATCATCATTCAAAAAGGACTTCAGTTAGCAGTAGTTAAAAATTGAACTCAAAGTAGTAATTAAAACACCACTCTATTCAATTATGTATTTATTAAAAATCACAGAAATA
>NW_017324291.1:0-271 GCF_000935625.1 Nanorana parkeri | reverse complement strand
GAGAAGCACAGGAACCGGTAAACACCGGTATATGACCACGGGAAGACCAACACCGCCGGGAGCTTATGATTAAGTGATGTCAGACAGAATGAATTGGACCTACAAGCCTAAGGACCTGCCCCGTATGTCCATTTCGAGGGGGGAGGAGCCGAGTTCAGGATTTAAAGGAGAACTATGACATGTGTAATTTCTCTTATCTCCCTCCCTGCTGTCTGTCCCTTAAGGAGAAGTATGAGATGAGTGATTTTCACTCACCTCATAGTTCTAGCCG
>NW_017324290.1:0-271 GCF_000935625.1 Nanorana parkeri | reverse complement strand
CATTTTTAAGGGCTCGTTCACAGCGGCAGCCGCATTACACCGCACGGCTGCCGGGTGCGCATGTGCCCAGCGCTGTGCTGAGGGTCTCCATTGAGACGCACGGCGCTGCTTCTTTTATTTATATTTCATAGAACTTTATTGAAATGTCACAAGTGACGTTCCATTGAGGGGTCATTCCACTTTTCCGGGTGAACTTGGGAAGACTGACCTACCCCCTCCAATCTACCCCCCTCCTGGCCCCCCTCCCCCGTTACACTTACCTTTCAGTGAA
>NW_017324289.1:0-271 GCF_000935625.1 Nanorana parkeri | reverse complement strand
AGGTTAAGAGCGAGAGGAAGAGAGAGCTGGGAAAAGGTATAGCTAGAAAAGTGAAGTGTAGTAACATTCCGTGTCAGCAATATTGCTGAGCAATGGGGGGAAATGCCCAGTAGCATTTCAGAGAGTGTGGAGGTGCCAGAGGGGAGGGTGGGGTACGTTGGTGGGGCGTAGGGGGGTGAAGAGGGGGTTGGGAAGTTGACACTATGGGACACAAAATGAGTGCAAAACAGGTAGGCACATTAATGCAAACTAGATATAAAACATGGTCGCG
>NW_017324288.1:0-271 GCF_000935625.1 Nanorana parkeri | reverse complement strand
TCACTTTGAGCCTGTCCCAATGGTACCAAACTATTGCTTGGGCCCTTAAGATTTTTAGATGTGTTACTCACTGGGAATCTTTACAAAACATATTTTATAGATGGTATTTCTCTCCCCAGAGACTGACAAATATTTTTCCCTCTTCCTCCCCTTTATGTTGGCGCAAATGTGGCAATATTGGATCTTGCCAACATATTTGGTGGTCATGCAACTCTTTACATATGTTTTGGAGTCTACAGAATCATTGTTTCGATCACTGGTACTCATTCTG
>NW_017324287.1:0-271 GCF_000935625.1 Nanorana parkeri | reverse complement strand
AGTGTAGGAATTCTGGGGTATGGTACCAATGGTATAAAATCTTATACTGGTTTTCTTTATAAATCGAGCATATAGAGGATTTAGCCGCCGATCTCCATATCCTTTCCCATTGATCTTCTGTTATGGTGATACCTAAGATCTTGTCCCATTTAGCCATGTATGGATGTCTAGGAAATTGCTCTTGATGCGGGACAAGGAGCAGTTGGTATAGTGTGGAGATCATACCTCTAGTAGATGAGGATGTACTGCAGATCGACTCAAATGGAGTTCG
>NW_017324286.1:0-271 GCF_000935625.1 Nanorana parkeri | reverse complement strand
GGAGCTTTCTGTGCGGCCGCATTTGAACAAACTCGAGGAGTATGCTGAAAACGCTCCGCGCGCATGCGCACCGCAAATGCGCGGAGCTCCCGTTCTTTCCCAGGCAGTTGGAGATCTCGACGAGTTTTCGATGGAACGCCGGAACCTAAGATGACATCACACGATAATCACCCGTCAGGAGACTTTCATTTGCTGGTTTATGAATGTTTCCATGCCGGGCGCACTGCCAGATTACCCACAAGGCCAACCAAGGCCCGGCCTCGGGGCAGCA
>NW_017324285.1:0-271 GCF_000935625.1 Nanorana parkeri | reverse complement strand
TGTTGTGAGAAATTATTCCGACTGCCATTGCTGACTTCTTTGAAAACATTAGTTCCTTGGATGTAATGCTTATTTGATGGCTTCACTGACTTGGAATAAGCATGCGGACCAATTCTGATGTTACTGTGTGCTTCTTCCTGATCAATGTATGAAAGTACTGAAGCCAGAGACAGATGGGCATAGGTCAGCAATGGCATCCTCAACATTTCTCTCGGTACAGGTTTCCTTTACAAAAATATATATATATATATATCTGTACAGAGAGAAATGT
>NW_017324284.1:0-271 GCF_000935625.1 Nanorana parkeri | reverse complement strand
TATGTCCTGCGGTCACCCGAGAAGACGTCAGGGGGGCTGACTTTAGGCTCTGGTCCTGTGCTATGAGAGGCCTCTTCAGCTGGACGATGGCCAACCCTTTCCTGTAGGCTACGGTTTTCGGTTCTGAGATCACCTACACTCAAAGTGAGGGCCTCCATTCGTTCGGTGAGGGAGAGGATGTGCTGTGCAAGCTCCGCTGGATCCATGTTTATTTCTAGGGTCTTACTATACTGTAACGTCCCACCTCGGGGTAGGTGTACCTATGGATCGC
>NW_017324283.1:0-271 GCF_000935625.1 Nanorana parkeri | reverse complement strand
CTAGGTCTTGGGCCTACTTCCAGCCTCCAGGCACCAGTTTTACTGATACTTGTGACATTTGGAGGTGGTAAGCTTCAAGGGGATGAAGTCGCACCTTCTACCCAGGGTTACGGAGTTCCGCGCAGGGTAAGATTTCCGGTTTCACCCCTGGCTGGAGGTGTGAAAACAAAGCACTTTCACCTACTCAACAAAGTGTATTTAACCCCTTTACAGTATCAGAACAAGGCCTGCTAGGTCTTGGGCCTACTTCCAGCCTCCAGGCACCAGTTTT
>NW_017324282.1:0-271 GCF_000935625.1 Nanorana parkeri | reverse complement strand
TGGCGGTGAAGGTTGTCACCCTTCATCCCTCTCCCCCCATCCTGCTGCCAAACAGCAGCTCCCCGGACTCCTCCCCCGACCTGTTCTGGGGCTCCTACAGGCCGCAGGTTTATTTTGGTATGAAGACCCGAAGTCCGCGCTCTGTGGTAACAGGTAGGTGGGGGAGGGTTTCACCAACATCGTAATACCCCAACGTCTCTTCCTGAGCCTGTGCCCCCCCATTCCCTCCCTCTGCCCCCTCCTGAGCCTCCCCCCACCCCCCTGCTTCTCC
>NW_017324281.1:0-271 GCF_000935625.1 Nanorana parkeri | reverse complement strand
TTTAGTCCAAAAAGGACAACTGGAGGATAAAGAATTTGTTTATAAAGGGGGTTCATCCCGGGGACAAGTGATATGAGGTATATAAGTGGTGTTTGACAGGCTTCTTCCTTTCGTGGAGGCTCCAATGGTAGGGTATGCCTGTTACAGTCTCTGCTCCCCCCCACACTCTGTGGCATCCCCATACCTCTTGTTTTTCATATAGCATTCTGTAATATAACAATCCGGAGGGGGGGGTGTCCCCTCGGGGGAGGGGTGTCCCCTCATAAGTAAT
>NW_017324280.1:0-271 GCF_000935625.1 Nanorana parkeri | reverse complement strand
TATTTGGACATTCTTTGTCCCTTATACACAGTTGGACCTATATAGTGTCCACCTGTGCACCCTATTGGGAGTAAGAATACCAAATGCGGTGCTTTTTTGCCTTGAGCTATCCCAAACACCTAATCCCTGTCATATTTATTCACTGGTTCTTTCAATTCCTATTTATCGATCTTTGTCGTGTATTTTGTCTTTTAGTTATATGTCAGCCTCCCTCCCTCACATAAGATGTATTTTAGAGAGGAGAAGTGGGGGATGGGAAGAAAGAAGACAA
>NW_017324279.1:0-271 GCF_000935625.1 Nanorana parkeri | reverse complement strand
GAACCGGGCAATCAGCGGCTCCTTCGGGGGTGAGCGCTACATTGGTATGAAAAGTCTTGGAAGAACTCCTCAACATTCCTCATTTTTTTCACTGAAGGGTTTAAAGTCCTTCCTGTCAGTATTGGGGTCTCCCTCACTGCAGGGGCTGGCACAGGGGCACAAGTTACTGTACTCGTCCTCCTCCTACTACTGTCATCTCTTTTGGTCTTTTCCAATCACTGATATTGTCCTCTCTGGTGTGACATCATCCCCTCCAATTGGCCATCTTCTG
>NW_017324278.1:0-271 GCF_000935625.1 Nanorana parkeri | reverse complement strand
TTGGGATGGCCGGCATCATCATCCTGGGAGTATACCTGCTACCTATCTCTCAAACTACAGCGACTATTGGGCTGTATGTCTTGCACTTTTGTCCTTTGTTTTTGGCCATTCTTTATTGTTTTTTATTTTGTTCTCTAAGTATGCTTGGCCCCCTATACGATCTGTAGGGGGAACGTAATTTCTTTTCCTTTCCTACTTGGGTCTTGATAGAGACGAGACATATGCTATGGCTACTCCAAATGTTTGAAAAGTGCAAGTGTTCGGCAAACCA
>NW_017324277.1:0-271 GCF_000935625.1 Nanorana parkeri | reverse complement strand
GTTGCTCATGTGTAGCAGAACATGGGGGGGGGTGGCCTGTCTGCATGGAGTATGACGCTCCAGCTGGGTGATTATTATCCGGGACAGAAGTTGTACAGTTATTGCGCTGTGATGTCACCGGCCCGAGCTCCCGCAATAAAAATGTGGAGTTTGGACTGCGTTCTGTGTCCCTGTGATCTGATTGGCCGACTCGGGAGGAGATCCATCACCCTGATCAGTGTGACTCCTCCTCCTCCGCAAACGCTGGTAGGTGATATACCTATCTTGCTGC
>NW_017324276.1:0-271 GCF_000935625.1 Nanorana parkeri | reverse complement strand
TATATATATATATATATATATAACACTGATCAGCCATAGCATTATGACCACTTAAAGGAGAAGTGAATAACATTGATTATCTTGTTATAATGGCACGTGCAAGCGGGTGGGATATATTAGGCAGCAAGTGAACATTTTCTCTCTGAACTTTATGTGGTGGAAACAGAAAAAATGGGCAATCATAAGGATTTGAGCGACTTTACCTAGGGGCAAATTGTGAGGGCTAGACTACCGGGTCAGAGCAACTCCAAAACTGCAGCTCTTGTGGGAT
>NW_017324275.1:0-271 GCF_000935625.1 Nanorana parkeri | reverse complement strand
GGTAATTCTATCTGCCACTTCACCACTGAATGGTCCATCACATGTCACCTCTAACCCGGCCCGCTGTAAATTCTGCCCCAGAACAAGGGAGGTGATGGGGCAACAAGGAAATAACGTGTTCACTACACGCAGATCTGTGTCTGCTCCGGATTCCGGCTATGAATACAGACATAGGATAAGGATGTGCTATGAGCGTCTGCGGGGACACGATCCGGACATGGCGGCCTGTGGGGGCGGGGTTTAGGATACGTTATGGGAATCTACAATGAAA
>NW_017324274.1:0-271 GCF_000935625.1 Nanorana parkeri | reverse complement strand
GAGCAACATGCCAGTAAACGTAGGCACAAAGATGTTACAATGGAATGACTATAATATGCCTGGGCCAGCATCGCATGTGAATCAGCCGTGGAAGAGGAATGCAGGCCGCGGCTCAACAGTTTACATCTGGGTCATACCGTAGGGTACGCATGACATATCACATTGCAGGGTGGAATCAACAATGGCAGGTCAATCATACCACTAAATCACACATTAGCTTATGCAAAAATTCCATAAGGGCTGGAGACCCCATACATTCTACTTCCAGCCC
>NW_017324273.1:0-271 GCF_000935625.1 Nanorana parkeri | reverse complement strand
GCAGGTGGCCCCATGTAGCTTCCAAGTTCAAAGAAGCTCATTTTCACACTAGGTTTGGTCCAAACCTGAGCTCATCCCTACTCCTTAGCATTTGCTGTCAGCCCCCTTAAAGGAAGACCTTAGGCACATATATAGATTGACCTATTGGTTCAGTTATGTAAAATTGTAAAAGTCATGAATTAGGTTTACATTTAAAGTAAACCAATTCAATATATCAGATAATTAAATCTAAATTTAACCCCTTCATGACTGAGGCCTTTTTTTTTCATTT
>NW_017324272.1:0-271 GCF_000935625.1 Nanorana parkeri | reverse complement strand
TACCGTCATGCCACGTTGTAATATTAAACACTTGCTGTTGCGTGAGTGTCGCTGTTAATTTGCGAGAGACAAACAGTTCTGTTCGTGCTAGGCGCCTTGTAGTGCCGAGGAGATCATGCCGGCCATCTCGCGTTGCTAGGTTTGGGGCGGGTGAGCCGTCCAACAGTGCCGAGGATCGAAGGGTATCAGGGGTCAAAGAACCACATACACAGTCTCGTAACCTTGCCGCGGTGGTATTTCAGGGCGAGTCTGTAGGTGTCATCGGGAGACG
>NW_017324271.1:0-271 GCF_000935625.1 Nanorana parkeri | reverse complement strand
TGTGATGGATGCGCGGACGGCTCAGCCGGCTACCTTCTCCTTCCGCCTATTTTGGCGTCCAATTAGTATGCTAATCGCGGTAATTATGTCGGAGATTGTGCGTCGCGTCACCTGGAGGGGCTTCAGAATGATAAAATAATGACAGTAAACAAGCTGATGCTGACATTCACTGGTCCGGTCTAATTACTCGGAGAGAGCTCGCCGGGGAATCGCCGCTCTATCGCCGCCAGCGCGCCGTACACTTTGTTTAAACTCTTTTTTTTAACGGCGT
>NW_017324270.1:0-271 GCF_000935625.1 Nanorana parkeri | reverse complement strand
AGAGAGGCCAGGGTGTCCTGCATTTCATCTGTGGTGGTGAAGGTGTAGGCCTTACCATCGTAGAAAAACTGTAACTTAAAGGGGAAGCCCCAACGATAGCGTATCTTCTTGGCTTGAAGCACCTGAAGCAGCGGTCGAAATTCCCGCCTGCGGGCTATGGTGGCAGGTGAGAGATCTGAGTACACTTGGTATGAATAGCCTTGAAATTGTAGGGTCTCAGCTTCCCGTGCCGCTTGGAGCAGACGTTCTTTTGTGCGATAGTAGTGGAGAC
>NW_017324269.1:0-271 GCF_000935625.1 Nanorana parkeri | reverse complement strand
CCCCCTCCAGGTTTTACATTCCCCTTCAGATCCATAATCACCCTTTCAGGTTCATCATTCCTCCTCCAGGTCCACCCCTCGGGACCACCATTCCCCCTCCAAAGCCAATCGTTCCCCCTCCAGGTCCTTCATTCCCCCTCAAGAAAAACATTGTTATTGGCTTATTGGCCATAATAAAAGATGACCAAACCGGAGCTGAAAACACCTGCGGGGAAATTGTGCCGATATCTCACCGTGCATGAAGGCAGATTGTGGGGGGAATTCCCTACAT
>NW_017324268.1:0-272 GCF_000935625.1 Nanorana parkeri | reverse complement strand
CTCCTTCCTCCATTCACAGCGGCCTGATTGATGGATGGAGAGCGGTAATCATTGACCTTCGTGGTGGAGCAGACTCTTCTAAGTGTCTCACCCCGCTCATCAGGGCGGCCCCGGGGTCACCGTGCACACAGGGGCCCCACCAAGGGTCACATGCAAGAATGAAGAGCTCCTGGGATCTCTATAGAGGAGATCAGCAAACGCTCCGGAGCGCCAAAACCTAAAGGGTCACCCTACAGACCCGGGCACTCAGCACAGGGATGGTGGGAGCCCCT
>NW_017324267.1:0-272 GCF_000935625.1 Nanorana parkeri | reverse complement strand
GTAAGTGGCAACCGACTAACTTTGTCTCTGAAGTCAGGACCGGCCATCTCTCCTCTCACCTTGTTGTACCTATCTCATTGCAGCTGCCAGAGGAAACCCTCCAGATTTCGGCCATCCTTGATTCCGGTGCCTGCAGTTGTTTCATGGACCGCCAATTCGCTCTCCTACACCATATTCCTCTGCAACCCAAACTTCAGGAACTTCTCATCTTCTTGGCAGATGGCACCGCTCTCAAGACTGGACCAGTTACCCAGGAAACCATTCCTATTTCC
>NW_017324266.1:0-272 GCF_000935625.1 Nanorana parkeri | reverse complement strand
GACTTTTTCTCTACAGGGGAAATCTCTGTTCTTGAGCCCTACATAGCTGTAAGAACCCAACATGAGTTTTAACCCTTCCACACTCCATCCAATACCAAACAAAAAAAGTGTCTGGACTCACACTTTAAGTGAAGTATTCTGTCTTCATTTCCATCTTCCTGCCGTCGTTTGTGGGCTGAATAAAATCCTTAATGCACAAGCCCCTTATTGCTACAAAGATGTCTGCGATTGCCACAATGAAAACCATACCTGACACAAAAATTGTGGCCCCT
>NW_017324265.1:0-272 GCF_000935625.1 Nanorana parkeri | reverse complement strand
GCCCACACCTTCCTCTTCCTAAAATACATTTTATTCTGAGCATTCCTTTCCTTTAATAATTGCAACTGCTTCTGCTTTTGAAGCCATCTTGCTTTGTTCACATCTGTAAAAACTGCTACATATCTACTCTCTGCCTCTAATACCTGCCCCTTAACCTGATCCATTTCCCTTCTGGAGTTGGACTTGACTTTACTAATTTCTTTAATTAATTAACACCCCTCTCATATAAGACTTCATAGTATCCCATACTATCTCCTGAGGAGCCGTATGTT
>NW_017324264.1:0-272 GCF_000935625.1 Nanorana parkeri | reverse complement strand
GATCCGGTGACGTCACGGACATCGACATCACCAGACGCCTCCCCCCTTCCCCAAGTGGCTCTGTCGGCTACCAGAGGGAAGGTGGGAAGAGTCCGGTGACGTTGATGTCCGTGATGTCACCGGACTCCTCCCCCCCTTCGTTAGCCGACGGAGCCACTTGAGCCGGTGAGTTTGCCCAAGAAACTTTCTGCACAAGCGCCAGCCAATGCATTGGCCTATACATATGCAGCGATGCAATGAAGTAATAAAATGAACTAGGATCACACTAATCC
>NW_017324263.1:0-272 GCF_000935625.1 Nanorana parkeri | reverse complement strand
TTATTCGAGTTTCACCTGTATATATAGATGTATATATATATATACTGTATATAGATCTAGATATATATATCTATATATAGATACAGTTGGGCAAAAAAGTTATAGCTGCAAAGGGCGGAGCCAACCCAATACTGAACCCTACGGACTAAGACTGGGGTGCCATTAAAGTTCATGTGCGTGTAAAGGCGTCCCAATACTTTTGCCAGTATAGTGTATACTGTAGTGTACACTGGATTTTTTAACATAAACCAATACTGTAATGTGCGCCTTAC
>NW_017324262.1:0-272 GCF_000935625.1 Nanorana parkeri | reverse complement strand
CCTGGCAGGAATGGTCTGGCATGAATGGTCTGGCAGGAATGTTATGGGGGGACAACAAAACAGCGTGCAGTTTCCCAGCAATTAATACCAGACCCTTTGGGTTGAATTTTAGGGAGATCCCCAACGCCAAAAATATGGGGAAAAAACTGTGGGGTCCCCCTAAAATCCCTTACCAGACCCTTAATCCGTTCAGCAGCCTGGCAGGGCAGGAAAGGGGGGTCCCCCTTAACATTCCTACCAGATCTACAGGGTCTGGTATGAATTAGGGGGGG
>NW_017324261.1:0-272 GCF_000935625.1 Nanorana parkeri | reverse complement strand
CCAAATGCTATCACACAGGGGCTTGTTAGCTTCTGTGTGATTGCAATGAAGTTAAGTAAAAAGAAAAAAATTAATTATAAAAAAAATGAATTAAATACAAAATAAAATAAAAAAATAAGTAAGAAATAATAAAAAAAATACAGAAGCAATAGAAAAAGAAATCAAAACTAACCCTGCCGCCCCCGCCATCCAGTTGCCATTTTCCATTGGGGGGAGGGGATGGGGGGTTGGCAGGGAGGGGGACGCATTGAGGAACCTGGCCTTGGGGCAGC
>NW_017324260.1:0-272 GCF_000935625.1 Nanorana parkeri | reverse complement strand
TTCCAAATCTCTCTGGGCTATTGTGGTCTTTGTAAATCCACTGCTCAAATACCTCCCAATTTCACACTGTGTAGAAATCGCTGACACAACAAGCGAGGTTTGAGCAATACCCACAAACAATAACGCAATTAGATTTCCTGAGTTTGTTTAAACACGTTGGCCTGGATTAACAGGAAACAGTGTTTTTTTGACACAATCTGAAGTAATTTTGTAATGACTCACTTTTTCACGTGCTTGCGGTTCCATATTTTGAGTAATATATTTCATATACA
>NW_017324259.1:0-272 GCF_000935625.1 Nanorana parkeri | reverse complement strand
CTGGAGATCCTAAAACAATATACATGGAAGGAGAGCTACATTTGGGCATCTTTGGATGTGGTCTCTTTGTATACCTCTATAGAGCATTCCTTTGGCCTACAAGCGACTAATTACTTTTTATGCAAGTCAGGCCTGTTTAATTCCTCCCAAGCTGGTTTTATTTTGAAGGCCATTGATTTTACTCTTAGACACAACTATTTTACTTTCTTGGATGAGTTTTTTATGCAGATCAAGGGCACAGAAATGGGGGCAAGGTTTGCCCCAAGCTATGC
>NW_017324258.1:0-272 GCF_000935625.1 Nanorana parkeri | reverse complement strand
GGGGGGAAATTAGGAAGACATGTTCCACCCACTCAGTGGTGCCTACATGATCTTAATGATGCTGGGAAAGATGGTGCGCCTGTGGCGGCCCTCTTCTAACTTGGCGTTGGATTCTGTACAGAGTGGTAGTACACCTTGCCCTTACTTTAGCTGCCAGTATGAGAAACTAAGTCATTTCAAATACAGAGCCTTGGAATTCACACATCATTGGGCATTAAAACAGTAAAATCTAACTTTATTGGAGTGGTTACAGATGAGCTTTAACAGTGGCA
>NW_017324257.1:0-272 GCF_000935625.1 Nanorana parkeri | reverse complement strand
TGAGGAACCTGGCATTGGGGCAACAGAGAGAGTAAATCCGGTCCTGAACAGGTCCATACATTTTTAAATAGGTCACCTTCACCGAGTTTTAGGTCGTCTCCCCTTGGAATGTTCAGAACAATTTTGTTGATTGATTGCACTATGAGGTTTGTTTTTTCTTTTCCAAAACCCCTCTAAAAACATTGATCGGGACCGCGGGGGAAACACTAGCGGCATATAGAGGAGAGAAACCGCCGCCTGCTTCAAAACTCAGAGCCGGGACCGTGGCGATA
>NW_017324256.1:0-272 GCF_000935625.1 Nanorana parkeri | reverse complement strand
GAATTTCTAGAACTATCTAAATTTCCCATTTTAGGATCCAGCTGGGAATCGGCTGCATCAATGGACTGATAAGAGTACACAGGGAGCCTTCCTGTTCTTGAGTTTCACCATGCTTGATGATCCAGATCTTGGACAGTATCGCATCGTAGCTGAAAGACAGTCTGGTGGTTCAGTTAGTAAAGAAATCAAGGCCGAACAGTATGGTATGTGTCTGTTAATTGTTTCTTGAAGCAGAACTGTAGGGGGAAAGTTGGTGGCAGCTTTTTCCACTT
>NW_017324255.1:0-272 GCF_000935625.1 Nanorana parkeri | reverse complement strand
GGACGCACAATATTTCTGCTGTGTAAAAAAGAGGGGCTGCTAATCAGCTTGTAGACGAAGGTGTGGCTGCTGGAGCAGCTGATATCATTCATCAGGTGGATGAGTTGAGTAGAATTGAGGATGCAGCAGAAGTTTTTTCTGAGTCCCAGGACAGGGTTAAAAATGTCTTTGGTGTTCCTAAGGGGGGACAGCCCTTAGTGCAGTTGCCAGTAGTAATGGGGAACTGTGAAGTGGCCAGTGAATAGGATCGCTCCCAGGGGTGTGGTTCCTCT
>NW_017324254.1:0-272 GCF_000935625.1 Nanorana parkeri | reverse complement strand
TCTTCCTCCTCCGCTCCCATCCTCCAACCGCTCCCGTCCTCTGATCCCTCCTCCCTCCCGTCCTCCATGTTGCTGGTCGTCCTCCAACTTCTTGTACATAATTGTCTGTCCCGGCGAGTTGGTTCTTCTCCGGCTCTCCCGTGTCTAGTAATGTGTGTGCGTGTCAGTGTCAGTGTGCGCGTGTGTCAGTGCGTGTCAGTGTGCGTGTGTGTCAGTGTGTGCGTCCGTGCATGTCAGTGTGCGCGTGTGTCAGTGTGCGCGTGTGTCAGTGT
>NW_017324253.1:0-272 GCF_000935625.1 Nanorana parkeri | reverse complement strand
ATGTTTATAAACAATGTTACTTTGTATCTCTCTATTTCTCCAAACACTGTATCAGATGGTCCATTTTTACAGCAGCAACTTCTACAGCTTCTGTATTCACACAGCAACCCCCCGCTGTAATTTTGACAGTAAGGAATTTCTGGCAGGTACAAGGAAGGTGTGGGGTTGGGGGATATTAAAATGATGCAGTCTGTCAGTAGTTTTAACAGTTCTTTTTTTTTAGAGCCCTTCCTGTAACATGCAGTTTATTAATTGAGAGTAGATCTGTTATT
>NW_017324252.1:0-272 GCF_000935625.1 Nanorana parkeri | reverse complement strand
GTGAGTTGTATTCACTCCGACCCCTGACCCCTGACCCCCGACACCTGACCCCGGGTACCTGCAAACCGGGAGAGACACAAAGATGTGTAGAAGAATGTTATCAGCTTGGAATGTTAGCCAATCAGAGAGCAGGCTTTCCATCCTCGCCCTGTGAGAGGACAGTGTGCAAGAGAGTGACCAGTGAAAGAGGCACAAACAGGCAGAGAGAGACGCACTTCATCACACCGCCTGTCTCTCTCTGTCACACCGTCTCTCTCTCTGTCACACCGTCT
>NW_017324251.1:0-272 GCF_000935625.1 Nanorana parkeri | reverse complement strand
TTGCACTGGACCGGAATGCAGGCAGGCAATCACACTGTGGGAGGGGGGCATACCTGCGGTGCCATTGACTTCATTACAACCTCACGCCCCCTACTGCCCCTGAATGCAGGGAGCTTGCATTCAAGTGAGTTCTAGAGGCACCGATGTCCTGTCCTCCCATGGTGCTCGTGTGGCCGAATGTGACCGATGTTGCACATGGGGAGAGGCGTCTTGCCCCTTTCCGTCTCCGGTGTCTAACACATTCAGCCGGCAGCCACACGAGCACCACGGGA
>NW_017324250.1:0-272 GCF_000935625.1 Nanorana parkeri | reverse complement strand
CCCGTACTTCATGAGAACTTCCTCCACCACCAACCCGAAATCTTCCAGAGCGCCAACAGCCTGAAAAAGAGGGAGGGAACGCTGATCACCGTGCCCCGCCCACAATACATTGCCACACCCTTAATACAATGCTCCACCCACAATGCATTGTCACGCCCATAATACAATGCTCCACCCACAATGCAACACCCCGCCCATAATACAATGCTCCACCCACAATGCAACACCCCACCCATAATACAATGCTCCACCCACAATGCAACACCCCGCCC
>NW_017324249.1:0-272 GCF_000935625.1 Nanorana parkeri | reverse complement strand
GGGTATGAGAGAGGGGAGGGATGTAGGGTCATGTATCCACATTACATAGAGTACTGATGTTTTATCTTAAGTTATATAATTGTCGTGGTGTTTCCCATGTCTCACATAGTTCTTTTGGGTCATTAATTAACTTAAGTCAAATTAAACAATATTAAGCAATGTTAAACAATATCCAACCCCTTTGTGCCACAGAGTTATCTGAACTTAAGCCTTCCTCTTGGTGAGGTATGCGGGGGTCGTCTTGTACGCTAACCAACATGCCCATGTTTTCG
>NW_017324248.1:0-272 GCF_000935625.1 Nanorana parkeri | reverse complement strand
CTCTATCTCTAGGTGGATCTCTATCTCTAGGTGGATCTCTAGGTGGATCTCCATCTCTAGGTGGATCTCTATCTCTGTAAAAATACAGATTTCAGTGTGAGCAATTTAACAGGAAACGGTTCAAAAGGAGCTTTCATCAGACCTTGCAGTACTAAGGACGGTTCCACCTTGGAACCGTACAACAGGTTATCGGTTAGGGCAGAAACTTGAACCTTTAGGGGCTGTTCACAGAAGTTTCAGGTCCTGATCAGGTGCGGATCTGCAGACGCGGT
>NW_017324247.1:0-272 GCF_000935625.1 Nanorana parkeri | reverse complement strand
TCCCATACCATCTAAATCTCTCCTCAATTGTGGAGGGGAGGAAAGTCCAGGTATTAAAGGGGTCCATGTGATCCTTTCCTTATTAACTAGTCTCCCAGATGTGCAATTCTATAAAATAATTGTGCTTTAAAAATTCTTTTTTATTAATCCTATTCTCCCCTGGGTGTGAATTCCTTTATAATATAATCCCCTTAATTTCTTTCCCTCCCTACCCCAACATATCTAATCATATGAATATGTTCCCTATTTCTATGTGAACCCCTTGAGTATAT
>NW_017324246.1:0-272 GCF_000935625.1 Nanorana parkeri | reverse complement strand
GGTGGTGGGGGATGGTGAGGGGGGGGGGGCACATAGAGGAACCTGGCCTTGGGCCAGCAGAGAGAGTAAGTCAGGCCATGGGTGCAACTAATAAGACTGAGACTGGTTAAAAATAATTTCTAAAAAAATGTACATGTCCTAGACACACTATGCATCATTTATTTGTGTGTTAAATGTGTATAGTGTTCTTCATCATATGACAGTCGAGATCAATAGTTCACAGTATTTATACCACTGGCGGAACTACCAAGGTCGCAGCGGTCGCAATTGCG
>NW_017324245.1:0-272 GCF_000935625.1 Nanorana parkeri | reverse complement strand
TATGTAATAATAATAATAATTTAGGGCTCACTTCAAGTGAACACATGCTTTGACCATGCTGTTTAGAGCAACAGGTTCACTTAACTGCCCATTTTCCAGGAGTAATTTACTTCTCTGCCACTCTGTTTGAAAGTCAGGAGTGAAGAAAAATACTTGGTACTTCAAGGCATAGACAGCATATGGTTACATGTTAAAGAGTTAAGGTGCCCATACACCTTGCGATTATCGAAAGATAATCGCGGGAAATCCTGCAATCGTACGATAATCGGCAG
>NW_017324244.1:0-272 GCF_000935625.1 Nanorana parkeri | reverse complement strand
TACGAATTTCAGGAAAATTCGTACGGATTTCGATTCGTAACTAAACGAATCGCACATGTCTAGTGTCCGGCGATCTCCTATGGGACTGGGTGCAGGGTCTTCAGTTGCAGAGTTGCAGAGGTTCGATTCCGTCGGATGCCTGTGTGTGGGACTTGCTGCTGAACTGCTAGGCTAAGTAGCGATGGCTCGGGTGTGGGTCCGTCCTTCATGCTGTGCCTGTGGAGCTGGAGCGTCTGGTTCGCTGGCGGGTGGAGGACGCCGATCGCGTCCTG
>NW_017324243.1:0-272 GCF_000935625.1 Nanorana parkeri | reverse complement strand
GATGCCCAATTACCTAAAGACAGGATGGCCCACTGCCATGACCTTCCGCTTCTTCAGCAACTCCCACCACCCAGATAGCACTTTTTCACAAAGGTTTCTGTGGTGCTAACGTAACCGTTATGAGACAATGTACATACTTTTTCCTATTCTTTGTTAGTAAATTGGTATTGCCAGTAATTTTCCCAGAGAGTGCAGAAGTGAGCTGTTTCCTTCTACTAGAGATTAGCAGTCAGTATAGTGTGAGGAAATTGTGTGTCTGGATGGGGTGTCAT
>NW_017324242.1:0-272 GCF_000935625.1 Nanorana parkeri | reverse complement strand
AACTGTCCTGTATTTATGCAGGAACAGCATTGTCACTCTTGGCTGCTCTCCTGATTTGGACTGCAGACACCTCCCTCGCTCCTCATAATTACAATGTGGGTAGATAATTTTTTTTGTCGTTCACATAAGATAGCTGGGAGTTGTTTAAGATTTCAGATCAATGCACAGGACGTGACAAGGACACTGGATTCCTGGCAGGATCAACAGGTAGCAATATACTTGCAGTAAAAGTACTTAGGCTTAATAAAGTAAACCGGTACAGCCAGTGGCGG
>NW_017324241.1:0-272 GCF_000935625.1 Nanorana parkeri | reverse complement strand
TTTGTGCATGCAGCTGTATGCATTTGTTTACTTTAAAGCACATGTGCAGGCATTATCATAGATTTGAAAATATTGATACATTTTGGAAAACAATCTATGCATTGATATGAGTAGGTAGTTGAACTTTGTGTGACCTTTAATTCTATTGTAAAATGGCTGATCACTGTGATCACAGAGCTGTGACAGCCACAGAGTCAGCAGCAGCTCAATGTGTTGTGCAACTGCGAGCCAGCTGTATGTTACAAACTGATACAAAGTATCTCTGAGGAGAA
>NW_017324240.1:0-272 GCF_000935625.1 Nanorana parkeri | reverse complement strand
GTGATATATAGTGTGACTGATATGTGCAGTACACGTTGAATAAACTTCCCAAAAAGTGCATAAATCTAGTTGATTATCTCAATAGGGAGTGATACAGTGCTGAATCAATTGATTTGTTTATTTGGACAATTCCCCCTTAATTGTCATAACCCCAATGGGGGAATATATTGAAAAATTATACAGACTCGCTTCCCCACCCCCCCAAACCCACATCCCCCCACCTTCATTAAAAAACAATACCCACAAGCAGTGATCTACAAAACTAAAAAAAC
>NW_017324239.1:0-272 GCF_000935625.1 Nanorana parkeri | reverse complement strand
GCATGGAGCCGGCTTCCCAGGCAATCAGGAAGCTGGGCAGCAGGTAATGACATGCCGCCTGCTTCCTGATTTCTCGGAAAGCCGGTTCCATGTATTTGACCGGCTCGATTGTGATTGGCCAGGAAACCAGTTTCCCAGCCAATCAGCGTCAAGCTGTCTTCCCGGCCAATCAGGAAGCTGGGCGGCGAGTAATGATCCACCTCCTGGCTTCCTGCTTGGCCGGAACACCGGCTCCATGCTGATTGGCTGGAAAGCCAGATTCCCAGCCAATC
>NW_017324238.1:0-272 GCF_000935625.1 Nanorana parkeri | reverse complement strand
ATAACAGGAAGTGCCTTAACAAGGACAGAGCATTGTCACCCATTGTCACCCCAACAAACCCAACCGTTCCTGCCCCCAACCAGATAGCGGGGGCAGGGTTGGTTTGAATTTTTTAATTGTTTTTTTCTTCTTTTTTTTTAAACTGTTTTATCACTTTTTTAAATTTTAAATTTTTTTAACTTTTTAAATTTGTATTTATCTTATCATCTTTTACTTTTTTTTAAAATTTTGTTTATAATTTTTTATCTTATTATTTTTTATTTATAATTATT
>NW_017324237.1:0-272 GCF_000935625.1 Nanorana parkeri | reverse complement strand
GCAGGGTCTCAGGTGGACGGTCAAGCCCTCTTACCTGTCTGCCCCGATCCTCTGTCTGCCTTCTCCTCCACGATCGTAGGGCCATCACTAAGACCCGCCTCCTCGATCGCTGGGCCCCACCTCCTCCATCGCTACCGACGATGGGCCCAGTCACCTCCTCCATAGCTGCTGGTTGTCACTGGCTCAGCAGCGGCTGTGAGGAGGAACCCGCTGCTGCACATGTGAATAGAGGTGTGTTTCTCCTCACAGCCGCCAGTGACAGCCAGCAGCCT
>NW_017324236.1:0-272 GCF_000935625.1 Nanorana parkeri | reverse complement strand
GAGCCGAAGGCATATGCTTCGGCTCGACTGAGCCCAGGGAATTTTCAAAGCTGGCCGAACGGCCGGCCATCGTGTGTCATTACACACAGAACCCGCCGGAGCTGCTGTGATTTTACAGCAGCTCTGCCGGGGTCTTAGTGTGTAATGTGGACATTATAGAGGTCGACTTAGCATTCTGTATCCCTGCAACACAACCTTGAATTGAAGTCACATGTCTTCTTCACAGTATAAGGGCAGAAGGTATATGTTCAGTATACACTGCACAAAAATGC
>NW_017324235.1:0-272 GCF_000935625.1 Nanorana parkeri | reverse complement strand
TTGAGCATAAGGAGTCGGCCCTCCTCCCCGGCCTGCATGTCCACGTACGTCCATGGCAAATTCCTGGAGAGGACAATTGAGACTCCCCTTGATCTTTTATCTGGAGAGTAGCTATGGTATGAGGTAGGATACCTATGGTCAGAGAGTTTGGGTGCGTGGCCTAGCTTGAAATGTGTTTCTTGGAGGAAACCGACTTGGGCCCTCTGCCTGTGGAGTTCATGTAATATCGCAGTCCTTTTTTCGGGGACGTTCATACCCCGTACATTGAGTGA
>NW_017324234.1:0-272 GCF_000935625.1 Nanorana parkeri | reverse complement strand
GTGGATTCCTGAAATTTGTGTTTGGGTTTGAGGTGGATTCCCAGGATCTTTGGGTTTGAGAGGGATTCCCGAGATCATTGTTTGGGTTTGAGGTGGATTCCCAGGATCTTTGGGTTCGAGGTGTATTCCGAGGATTTGTGTTTGGCTTCAAGGTGGATTTCCGGGATTTGTGTTTGGGTTTGATGTGGATTCCCAGGATTTGTGTTTGGGTTCGAGGGGGATTACCAGAATCTTTGGGTTTGAGATGGATTCCTGAGATCATTGTTTGGGTT
>NW_017324233.1:0-272 GCF_000935625.1 Nanorana parkeri | reverse complement strand
CTACATACCATATATGGTGCGGCATAGGTCAGAGCTTTATAAGTTGCCATAGGGACGCAGGTTATTTCGTCAGATCTATCCATTCAGAATAGCCGATCCGAAAGGAACGAAACAAATAACAATTTAGACCGATATGCAGGCACAGCAGTGTTCCCGGATAGGTGTAAGAAACAAAACATTGAATCTACAAAAATAGACGAACCACATATATAAGAGAAAACATACTGGAACAAATAAAAAACAAACATTTAAAAGAGGAACAACATGTAATA
>NW_017324232.1:0-272 GCF_000935625.1 Nanorana parkeri | reverse complement strand
CGGCACCCCTGGGACGCCACCCCCAGGGGGCACAGCACCACTCCCCGAACCCTCTGGCCAGACAAGAGCAGCACCCATCCCCATCAGGAGGCATCAGAGCTTCCCTAAAGGAACCTCCCAACTCCCACCTTCACTCCAGAGAGTACTAAGTAACTGTCCCCCCGACAGGACAGTTTTGTTCCTCTCCAAAAACGGCTAAGAACCAATCTCTATTAGGGTTGCCACCTGTGTTGGATTCACCCGGACAGTCCGGGTTTTGAATGCTGTGTCCG
>NW_017324231.1:0-272 GCF_000935625.1 Nanorana parkeri | reverse complement strand
TAAGTTGTACTGTTTGGAAGAAAATAAAGTTTTATTTGCTGGTATAGCTGGCTAAGGATCCGTACCCTAAACGTTACTGTCTGTCTGTCTATCAATATAAATGTCACCAGCATACCTATAAATTTGTGCCAACAATCCATCTTGTTTATTGATGTAGACTGTCACATAACAATGTTTTGGGGCCATGCAGAGTCCACTTCATCAGGTTTTAATATGCGTGGCCCCAAAATGTTGTTATGTGACAGTCTGCATCAATAAAGAAGATGGATTGT
>NW_017324230.1:0-272 GCF_000935625.1 Nanorana parkeri | reverse complement strand
GGGTGGATTTTCCTTCAATACGTTTTATTAGGTTTTCTAATACAAGACATAGAAAGGGAGCGACGTGGGGGAGGGGCAAGGTGAAGGGGGAGGGGCCGAGTAAGGCTGGTTGCCATGGAAACTCTTTGTGTGGTTTTAGCTGCAGGAGGAAAGGCCCCGAGTGCTGCTTGCTTCATCGCAGGACAAACCAACTAGCGGGGGGGAGCAGAAGACAGAAGGTGACTACCCCCGAGTGTCGTGGCGCGATGCGTGGCTGGCAGGCCCCGGGTCCA
>NW_017324229.1:0-272 GCF_000935625.1 Nanorana parkeri | reverse complement strand
CTGATACCAGTGCATCATCCCAACTGCAGCAAGTACAAAACCAACATGGTTGCCACGAACAGGACCCATAAAATTGTGTATACCGTCCCTAGGTTGTTCTGTAAGGCTAGCATATACTATAAAGCTTGGAAGGGATTTGGATTTTATTAGAGATAGACCATATTCCCTCTGATCTTAAGCAGACAGTCTGGTGCCTCCAATATGGGATGACCTCCTCTGCTAATTTTGGCAGCTGACAGGTCTGAAGGATTCTTTTGAGGACTGGTAAGGTG
>NW_017324228.1:0-272 GCF_000935625.1 Nanorana parkeri | reverse complement strand
CATAGCGGAATTGTAAAGTGAACATATGTGTTTTATTTTGGTAGAGCTTTACTCCCCTTACGACGCTACATTGTGACGCACGCAGGGGAAATAGAATGGTTTGTGTCAATTGTTAGCGTAATTTTGAGATAACATTAAGTCGGGTTGACGAGGAGAAAATTAGCACAATGATGACTTTTCACAGGATTGCGATCGCTAAATATTCGAATGACATTGCATTCACTTACGTGAGGAATTGATGCTTGCATAGTAAGTGCACATGCCATCCAGAT
>NW_017324227.1:0-272 GCF_000935625.1 Nanorana parkeri | reverse complement strand
GGCTCGAGAGGACACTTTGATCGCCTGCTGAAGTTCCTGAATTGTGATGTCTGCGTTTAGCAAGTCTAATTCAGTATCAGTTAGTGACGGTAATGGGATAGAGCTTAAGTAGGAGTCACCACCGTCTACTTCAGATGCAGGAATAGAATATAGGTTTTGATAATACTCTGAGAAAATATCTGCAACTTCATTCGGGTCAGATTTTAAATTACCCTCCTGATCGTGCAGACTGAGAATGTGCGATGTCGGGCGTGTACCTCGAGCCAAGTTAG
>NW_017324226.1:0-272 GCF_000935625.1 Nanorana parkeri | reverse complement strand
CCTCACCCCTCCCTCTTCCAGTAAGTGGCCCCGTCCTCACCACAACATTAGGAATGTATAATAACATTGTTAACCCTTCACATGATATTTATTTCTCTTTCATACATGTTCTGGGTAGGTGGAGGCGGAGTCTGTCCTGAGTGGGTTCGGTGGGTGGAGGAGGAGTCTGTCCTGGGTGGGTTCGGTGGGTGGAGGAGGAGTCTATCCAGGGTTGGTTTGTTGGGTGGGGGAGGAGTCTGTCCTGAGTGGGTTTGGTGAGTGGTGGAGGAGGA
>NW_017324225.1:0-272 GCF_000935625.1 Nanorana parkeri | reverse complement strand
TACTTAAAGTTATAGGAAAAGTAAACTGACTGTATATTTTAAGGTAAATGCCAAGAAGGAACTTGCAATATATAATCTCTTTGCAGTGTTATATTGACTTATAGTCTTTATTTATGCTTATTCGATGTATATATTGTTGCCTATTACCTCTATAATGATTGCTTTAGATTCTTTCAATGTGTGTTCTATATATGTATTTTAGGTGGCTACTACCTTTATATTAATGGACAGAATTCAAATAAAGGAGATTTTGCAAGACTAGAGAGCCCTGC
>NW_017324224.1:0-272 GCF_000935625.1 Nanorana parkeri | reverse complement strand
TTAATATCTAGGTGAGTAATGAGACTCAATTCACACAGCTTGAACACAACAATAAGGCGGTCTATTTTTAGACACGTCAAAATTCAAATCTCAACTGTCACTTTTTGCTAAATAAACATCCAAATCCAGACATATGATGTGTGTGAGTTGAGCATATGGAGTTATCAAGTTTGACAAATCTTAGAGCCTGTGCTAGGCACTTATGACATCACAAGAGAGCATGTCATCACTTATGACATCACAAGAGAGCATGACCTCATTGTCTAAAGGGG
>NW_017324223.1:0-272 GCF_000935625.1 Nanorana parkeri | reverse complement strand
GATGAAGAACGGGTCTTGAATTTGGGCTTGAAATATGCACCCATTAGTAATTTAAACAAGTTTGAAACATTTATAGACATCCAAAAATACATCAGGAAATTAAACATCAAAAAGTACTATGCGTCCTTACCTATCATACCTAAGACTACGAACTCTCCCATGATTAGGAAGTATATCCAAACCCCTCTAAAAAATCAATAAACTTTTAACCCTAAGGTAACAGGGAACCATTTTATTGAAGTTTTTAAAAACCTTGTGGAAGAGGATATAAA
>NW_017324222.1:0-273 GCF_000935625.1 Nanorana parkeri | reverse complement strand
CTGGAAGACCAAATCTTGGCCATTGAACGCTCCTCTGCGCAGCTCCTCATCCTGAGCTTCATAGACACAAGCTAGCGCGTCAATGCAGAATCTGGAGGGTTTCCCGGCTGTCAGCCATTTTTCCATGGCAGGTTTAGCTCGTACAGACGCCTTAGACCCGACGCCACAAGCAAACTTCTGTAACCGCTTCTCATTTAGGAGACCAAAGAGGAACCGGACAGTTGAGCTCAAGTGTGGGTGATGTTCAGACTGAAGCCACAGAGATCTTTCATT
>NW_017324221.1:0-273 GCF_000935625.1 Nanorana parkeri | reverse complement strand
TAGTAAGCAGTATTAAGAGGAGATATTGACAAATGAAGGTTCCGGGAAACTAAGAAGTCTCCAAATTCCACTATGAACTTGAATGGACCTAAATGATGCAGAGGCTTGGTAGTGTTTAATTTGGGAATGTTTAAATATATCGAAAAATGTATGCAAGTCTTCCAAAGGGTAGACCGTAAGGTATCCACGTAAGCACCAGGGTCTAAGATCAATGTAGGGAATTAGCAGTTCGTAGGTGCCTAGGAGGGCCTGTACTGTAATACATGAGTTAGA
>NW_017324220.1:0-273 GCF_000935625.1 Nanorana parkeri | reverse complement strand
TTTAACCTATTCATGTTTTCAACCGCGATCGTGTGGGACCGCCTAGGCGGTATTGCGTCAGGAAACCGTGCGATCTGATTGGCACGAATGGAGTGCCATTAGAAAATAATGGCGCTGCCAATGCGATCAGCGGTGGTGTGCGATTCCGTAACCGCCTAGCCATCCGCCCGCTTTTTAATTTTTTTACATTTTAATTTAGTTACATATTTAATTAGTTCTAATTTTTCCTTTTTTACTTTTTCACTTAACTTTATTGCTATCACACAGGGGATA
>NW_017324219.1:0-273 GCF_000935625.1 Nanorana parkeri | reverse complement strand
GGGGGCGGTCACTCCTATTACCTGCAGGGGTCTCAGGGGGGGGCGGTCACGCCTATTACCTGCAGGGGTCTCTCTCTCATGGCGCGCTCTCACTCTCATGGCGCGCTCTCACTCTCATGGCGCGCTCTCTCCCATGGCGCGCTCTCTCTCTCATGGCGCACTCTCTGTCTCATAGCGCTCTCTCTCTCATGGCGCGCTCTCTCTCTCATGGCACGCTCTCTCTCTCATGTCGCTCTCTCTCATGGCGCGCTCTCTCTCTCATGGCGCGCTCTC
>NW_017324218.1:0-273 GCF_000935625.1 Nanorana parkeri | reverse complement strand
GATCCTCCAGCTTCAGCTCTTTATTAACCTCACAGACCTGGGACAAATTATACATCTGTCTGACTGTCTGTGATTCTTCATATTCTGAGGAAGGAGACAGAAACAAGCCTCAAAAAATGAGGAAATAATTATTGAGCCTCATTCTGTCCCAGGTCTGTCAAGTCAAAGAAGAACTGAAGATGGAAGATCAACATGTTGGCTATGGCACTAATTCAAGACCAATTCCAAAAAGGTTGGGCCGCTGTGTAAAATCTACATGAAAACAGAATGCAA
>NW_017324217.1:0-273 GCF_000935625.1 Nanorana parkeri | reverse complement strand
GTATTTTTAAGATTTATCTCCTGAGTTTAGTGTTACTTTAAATTTGGTCATGGACATGCCGTCCAGCTCTTGGGTTGAGAAGGGGGTGATCAGGTCTTTGGAGACCGGTCTACTGAGAAGGGTGGAGATGTGGAAAATCTTACTCCAAAATTTGGAATCAACTCCATATGTCAATGTAGGACCCATGTTTGTTACATCCCCTCTTCTTATTCTTCTTATTGGTGTAGCGCCATCTAAAATGTCGCTATTCAATTTAGAGATACCTGGACTGTA
>NW_017324216.1:0-273 GCF_000935625.1 Nanorana parkeri | reverse complement strand
TCGCCGCATATTTTATTTTAAATTAAGGATGGTATTTTTTTAATATCCGATTCATTGAAAAAAAATAATCGGCTAACTAATCTGTTAGCTGCAGGCCTAGATTATGAGCAATATGGTCTACATTAAAGAGGACAACTGTAACTGGGCAGGTTAATTGGTCAGATTCTAACAAAAGGTGCACAGAGGTATCTTAGTATAGACTATTCTCATACTGTAGTGAAGCTTGTACCTAGACTAGGGCTGCAACAACTAATCGACATAATCGGTTATTGA
>NW_017324215.1:0-273 GCF_000935625.1 Nanorana parkeri | reverse complement strand
AGTCATTTCTTCTGATGAGCAATAATGCATGTCGATAATAGTTTGCTCTTGAGTGTCCCTTAGCAGATAATACTTCACGTTGATATGCTTGGTTCTAGGGTTGACGCTTTCTGATTGTGTCTTAGCAGTATATGACAGCTAGCAGAGAGGTATTCCTTTTGTTGCTCAAGTGGATCTTCTAATTTCAGGTTGTTTCTGCAGAATTTAACATGGAACTTGACTTATCCATTGAGAGTTCCACCTCTTGTTCTGATTCCTGTGCGGCTTCACTTT
>NW_017324214.1:0-273 GCF_000935625.1 Nanorana parkeri | reverse complement strand
CCGCTTGCAGGTATCAGAAAACTGCCGCGCATGCGCAGTAACGTCTCGGCGGGGTGACTCGGTTATCGCTCCGGGTGTCAGCCAGCCTCGGGACCAAACAATTCTGGTCCAAGATCTGTGACATGGTCACCAAACCATTAGGCCCCGTTGTACCTCTACACGCAAAAATATGCTCTGCCCAGCTTGAGCCGCCCTGACCTCAATAATCATGTTCTCACAGCAGCCAAACTGTAGTCCAAGGATAGGCAACCTCGGCACTCTGGCGGTAGCGGT
>NW_017324213.1:0-273 GCF_000935625.1 Nanorana parkeri | reverse complement strand
GAAGCCCTTGTCCCCATCGGCACGGGGACAAGGCGCTTTTCTGGGGGCGACCTTGGAAAAGCACCCTCCCAGTGCAAAGGGCATGTAGCTGCTATGGGAGGGGGCGCTCGCTCATCCCCCCCCCTTTCCTGCCCTATGCTCGGATCACAGGTCTGGTATGGAATTTTAGGGGGGGCCCCATTTTGGGGGGTGGGGTTCCTCCTTTAAAATACCTTACCCTACACACTTTTCTTTTTTTTTATGGGGTCCCTCCTAACATTCCTACCAGACCTA
>NW_017324212.1:0-273 GCF_000935625.1 Nanorana parkeri | reverse complement strand
CTGTACCTGAGCAGCAGTCGAACACACAGGCCCAGCGCTGTGAACCTTCTCACCAGCTGCAGAATACTACATGCTCCGTCATCATCAAAGAGTGGGAGCTCCAGTTCAGTGCCAGGTCCATCATAGTGGGTGGTGTCTAGCGGGAAAACAAAGAAAAAAATAAACTTTATAAAACTAGAGGTGCACCGAAATGAAACTGAAATAAAAACAAATGTCAGGCCGAAACCGAAAATGTTTATTTAAATGTTTTAAATATTACTTTTTATATACTTT
>NW_017324211.1:0-273 GCF_000935625.1 Nanorana parkeri | reverse complement strand
GGGCTTGATGTTCGAGCCGAACGTGAGTTCAACTCGAACATTGGCAGTTTGTGTGTTCGGCAGGCTATTCGCACGCCAAGCATCCCACACAAGTCTCTGTGCCTTGTGAGCCCTGATCGGCTAAAGCCTTGCACCTGACCACAGGTCAGGTGCAAGACTTTGCCCAATCAGGGCACAAAGAACTGAGAAGCCATGATTGGGCAAACTCAAGATGACTGCCAAATCATGTCTCACCTTGTTACATAGTTACATAGTATTTGAGGTTGAATAAAG
>NW_017324210.1:0-273 GCF_000935625.1 Nanorana parkeri | reverse complement strand
AGGCAAGCTGAGGGACTAGTACGAGGATTTGGTGCTCCTTTAATAATTTCTCTTAACTCAGAAGGGGTCATAGGTTTTATAACCAGTTGATTACCCATTGTGAGAAAAGGAAAACATTCATGTACTCCATCCCGGGCAGAGGGAGGGGATTTCTTGGGAGGAGAACTAATCTCCTGTAAAGTATGTAAACCTTGAGTCAGGTTTTCTACCTGTGATCTAAGTTGTTGAAATCCCAATTGTTGCTGGCGTAAAGATTCTGCCAGCGGAGTGACA
>NW_017324209.1:0-273 GCF_000935625.1 Nanorana parkeri | reverse complement strand
AATAGTAGGCCCTTATCCCCTTGTGACCGCTAGATGGGCACGCAACTTACGGGACCAATTGGTCTCTTCGGAATTTACTCCTAGTCCTCAGGAAACCTGGCTTTCTAAGACAACAAAACCTATAGGGATGTATGCATGCGGTTATTGCCACATATGCCCCTTGGTCCATAAGTCCAAACAGTTTGTAGACTCAACAGGCACTACCAGCTTCGATATTCTACACTTCATTAACTGTAATACAACGCGGGTCATCTATCAAATAGAATGCCCCTG
>NW_017324208.1:0-273 GCF_000935625.1 Nanorana parkeri | reverse complement strand
GTGGTAATAAATCTTGTTTCCGCTGCAGGAACAGGGCGTTCATCTGGCGTGGGTACAGGGGGCTGTAAGTACGTGGAATGCGCGTCTTGTATCAGTGTGTTTGGATAAGCTTTTTCCTTAAATTTGTTGGCAAGCAATTTGCTCTGGGTTGTAAAGTCTGTGATGTTAGAGCAGTTTTGCTTTAGTCTACAAAATCGTTGTGTCTGTCTGGATCTGATTAGTATATTGACTTGGGAGGTTCATCCATCGGAAGGGAATGATGTGAGCGGAGAG
>NW_017324207.1:0-273 GCF_000935625.1 Nanorana parkeri | reverse complement strand
ATTTTAAATCCCGCAGACCACTAATATGATTTTTTTTTAAATATATACATATATATTCTCATATTTCTTGTTTCCTCATATATAAGTATATTCTCATATGTGTGTGTATATATATATAGTGCAATATAAATGGGTAAGCAATATAATATAATATAGTGCAATATAATGGGTAATGGGTATTATATTATAAAATATAATATACATATACACACACACACATATGAGAATATACTTATATATGAGGAAACAATAAATATGAGAATATATCTATAT
>NW_017324206.1:0-273 GCF_000935625.1 Nanorana parkeri | reverse complement strand
GGAGGGAGGGGAGAGAGAGAGAGGGAGGGGAGGAGAGAGAGAGAGAGGGAGTGAGGGGAGAGAAGAGGGATTCTATGTGCATGGAGGAAGCGATGTCTGCACACTATAACACACACTTGATGTGCTCCTTACCACAATAGGAGTCTGGGAATTGGACGATTGCATGAAAACAATGCACTCCCCGTGTGGCTGAGACGCAGAGCGCCCTCTAGTGGCGAAGCTACAAATCTCCATAATAAACAATAAAACCTGTGACACGGATTATAAAGAACA
>NW_017324205.1:0-273 GCF_000935625.1 Nanorana parkeri | reverse complement strand
CTGACTCGCATAGCCACAGACCTACAAGTATGGACCAAGAATACAGTCTCCTGGATGGGCCACTGTAATATCCTGAAACAAACTATTCTCCCTCACTTTACCCGCTTCAAGCCCTACCGATCCACATTCCCCCCTCCTTCTTCCACAGGCTACGCTCGATATTCACAGCATTTGCCTGGTCCCGGAAACCGGCCAGATTGAGCTATGACATCCTGAGGAGACCTAAACATCATGGGGGGATGTCTCTACCAGATGTCCACCTATACTATATAG
>NW_017324204.1:0-273 GCF_000935625.1 Nanorana parkeri | reverse complement strand
CCCATCCCTCTACTGTACCCCAAACCCTCCCCCGTCTCTCTACTGTACCCCCAAACCTCCCATCCCTCTACTGTACCCCAAACCCTCCCCCGTCTCTCTACTGTACCCCCAAACCTCCCATCCCTCTACTGTACCCCAAACCCTCCTCTGTCCCTCTATTGTACTCAACCTTCCCATTTATTTTACCTTTGTATTCTACCTGAACCCCCTGCTATTGAGACTGATGTGACTGGCTCAGTGTTCTCTGTACAACGCTGCGGTATATGTCAGAGC
>NW_017324203.1:0-273 GCF_000935625.1 Nanorana parkeri | reverse complement strand
TACAATGTATAAAAGACAAAATTATTTTTGGGGGAATTCCAGAGAAAAGAGGAAGTTCTCCCCCGCGGGTCGTGTTCATCGACGCTCGTCCTTCCGCCGTTCTGCACGCTGCAAATCTTTCCTCCCGACACCGGCTATAAATCTGACAGATGCCAACATGGGTGTCACGAGACCGTGTGTGCTTTGTATGTCAGGCCAGGCATTGGTCATACATTTGTATACAGCTTCAGATTATCTTGTTCACTAGCGTCCAGCCCGGTCCGCCCCCTTAAT
>NW_017324202.1:0-273 GCF_000935625.1 Nanorana parkeri | reverse complement strand
TTCGGATTGTTGGCGGAGGGGTGTTTGGTCATTGTTGGCAGGAAGTGGACCCATTGAAGGTTTCAGGGGCCACACACGAGTCTCTCTATGTCTAGTAAGCTGACAATCAGGGATGGAACTACAGACAGCAATACTCACATGTGCGGCGTCCCCAGCAACCTCGGGATGGGCGGATATTGCTTCATTCTCTGAAGGAAAAAGGAATCAAAGTATTAGTATGGAATGTATACAATGTATGTATAATAAAGAGAACCTGTCATTTTACCTATTCAG
>NW_017324201.1:0-273 GCF_000935625.1 Nanorana parkeri | reverse complement strand
TTATTTTCGGGGTAGGTCTTACTTTCGGGGAAACACTGTACGAGGATCACAGACACCCCAGAACCCTCAGGAACGCAGTCTGGGGTGAAAGGTGGAGACATTGTCTCCTCCAGACCCCTGTGATAGAACCATCCATTACAATCTGATTGTACCGCCACCTTCAGATCCTCTACGTTTGAAGGCCAACCTGACCGGGAACATACTACATGGATTGTCTGTGATCGGCCTCCAATGTTACATTTGGAGTACAGAGGATATTATTATTATACTATT
>NW_017324200.1:0-273 GCF_000935625.1 Nanorana parkeri | reverse complement strand
TGGCAGCTGAGAAACCCCATCCGTCGCTGCACCAAATCGGTGCAGCGACGCATGGGGACAAATGCTTAGTCAGTTCAGTCTGTTCCAGGGCAGATCTGCATCGCGGATCGCATGTGCAGGAGAACCGATCTGGCCTGGAACAGCTGACAAAGCATTGTAATGCTTCTACTATTGGCGGTGACACATTCCACAGCTGAAAAACTGGGCGAGATTACGTTAAAATGTGTGACTGCGTCACCGGTCACATATTGTAACGTAGTCACAAACTTTGAT
>NW_017324199.1:0-273 GCF_000935625.1 Nanorana parkeri | reverse complement strand
GTGTGAGGGTTTAATACTGCGTTAAACTGTACCTTTCATTAACTTTACAAATCCCTATTAATTAAACCACAAAAAGGGGGGCTCATCTGTGTCAGGAATTTGTTAGCACAACCAAGAACCGCACAGGAACCAGGATTTACATGACTGTAATTTCTGAGTCAGCATTTCAGTCTAGGAAATATATATATGTATGTGTGTATATCTATATATATATATATATCTATATCTATATACATATATATAGATATATCTATAGATATATATATATATATA
>NW_017324198.1:0-273 GCF_000935625.1 Nanorana parkeri | reverse complement strand
TGAGCAGACATTGCATCAGATGTTTCATCAGCATCCTCATAAAAATCCAGCACTCTTTTCTGAACTCCCTTATCCGTTGTGAAATAGGTCACTGAAAGTGGAAAATATTTGGAGTTGCCTTTGTTTGAAGCATCAAGCGAAATTGAAAAAGGTTTTCCACCTTGAATCTGCTTTACTACGGATTCAACTGAAGAAGAGGCTAAAACATTTTGGACAATTGCTTCGCATTTTGTTCTTCCACAATGCATTTTCCTGGCAATGTGAGAGTCTGGA
>NW_017324197.1:0-273 GCF_000935625.1 Nanorana parkeri | reverse complement strand
CACTCTGTCGAATGCCTTTTCGGCATCTGTTGAGAGCAGCACTGAATTGTGTAGCCCTCTTCGTACATAATGGATGATAGAAATTGTACGCATAACACCGCCTCGGGTTTCTCTACCCGGGATAAAGCCGGTTTGATCCGAATTTTCTTTGGGGATCACTGTGATATGCTCCAAAGTAGTTTCTTGTGCAATATTCCCCCCTTATGTAAGTGAATTAATATAATCTAATAAGTAAGGCAGAAGTGTTTCTTGGTATGTTCTGTAATACACTAC
>NW_017324196.1:0-273 GCF_000935625.1 Nanorana parkeri | reverse complement strand
TCAGCTAAGGAACTACAAGTCCAAGTATGCCATCATTGTCCATTGTCCCTGTACACCTGCCCCTACACACACACACATATCACCCAGGGAACGGCAATATCTGGTTGTTGTACAGGGGCAATGAGGGCATGCTGGGACTTGTAGTTCCCTAGCTGATATGTTATGAAGCTGTATTCTACCTGAAAGTACTACAATGGCATTATAGAACTAAAAATAGAACATAAAATAAAACTTTGTTTTCTAATACTCACCTGATTCCTGGATCCACCAACA
>NW_017324195.1:0-273 GCF_000935625.1 Nanorana parkeri | reverse complement strand
TGAAACTCAATTTCCGCCCATCTGGATTGGGGGGTAGGGGAACAGAGTGCAGGAATAGTTTGTAATTGTGCAGCTATATTATATTTAGCTAAAAGCGGCAACGCCAGTCCCCCCTCGCAACCGGTGTGGTAAGTATTGTCTTGGAAATCCGATGGCGTCTGTTATCCCATATGAATCTAAGAATGTCTGCTTGTAGGGAATTCAGGTCTGAGTTATTAATTTTTATCGGCAAAGTCTCAAAGAAATATAAAAGTTTTGGCAATAACGTCATTT
>NW_017324194.1:0-273 GCF_000935625.1 Nanorana parkeri | reverse complement strand
CAGAAGACAAAGGTGCTCCCAACGGGTCGGGTGAGAGGGATGGGAATCATTGTACAAGACACATGGATAGGGAGGTCGCTGTGACCTTGAGGAACGTCTGTAACATCGGCGCGGAGAGACGTTATAGAGGATTTCTATGGCGCCAACACTACGCAGCGCTGTACAATATAAGGACATTACAGTTACAAGACGGGCCCTGATCCTGGGAGCTTACAATCTAAAAGGGGAGGGGCCAGTGCTACAACTACATGAGGAGGGGGCTGTGTGAGAACT
>NW_017324193.1:0-273 GCF_000935625.1 Nanorana parkeri | reverse complement strand
CCCAATACTGAGCCCTACGGACTAAGACTGGGGGGCCATTACAGGTCACGTGCGTGTGAAGGCCGGAGCCCGATACTTCCGGTGATATAGCGTGTAATGTAGTGAAGCCAGTGGATGAGCATGGACGCCATTTTCACAAGTGAAGAGAGTCTCAGTACAGGGGCCCCGTGTAGCATTGTGCGGGGGAGGGGCCAGTCACTGGAAACATGGCACTGACGGGGTTAAGGTTATAAGAAAAGGGATGAGACATGTGACCCCCCCTCCCCCGCTCCT
>NW_017324192.1:0-273 GCF_000935625.1 Nanorana parkeri | reverse complement strand
TTGACAAAAGCAGATTGAGTAATTGTCTTTTGGCGAGCCAATGGGGCCATCCTCTGTAGGAATTTCAGCCATTTCCTGTGAATTGGCCAACATTCAAACTCTGTATGGCCAGCCATACTCTACCCCTTAACCCCAACCATGACCTGACCCTTATTCTATTACTTTTACTTAGTCCTAACCATAACCTGACCTCTACTCAATACCTTGCACTTGCTTTATAAACTGATTCTTGCACTCACAACTTCAAAAAATTAAAGTAAAACCTATGGCTTT
>NW_017324191.1:0-273 GCF_000935625.1 Nanorana parkeri | reverse complement strand
TATTGTATTCAGTCTTAAATCATTGTAATCATTTAATCAGATCAATTGATTATAATAAGCAACATTACAGTGTAATGTTCCCTTTTATAATGTATTTTTATAATTAAATGAAATGACAGCTCCCTTTGTGCCCTGTCCCCGTCACTTGATCCCCATTCGGACTCAGTGACTCAACTGGTACACTCACTGAAGTGCAGCCAGAACCTCTCAACATCCCAGCCAAATCATGTTTATCAAATGTCCATACAGTATAATCATGTCTTTTTCAGCTGT
>NW_017324190.1:0-273 GCF_000935625.1 Nanorana parkeri | reverse complement strand
TTTAATTGTTATTTATTTTAATATGTTTTACTTTATATAATTTTTTTATTAATTTTTTTTTTTTACTTAACGTCATTGCTATCACACTAACAAGAGCTAACAACTTCTCTTTATTGAACCTGTCACCTCCAATACAGGGGTTTGTGACACCTGAAATGGGAAGGCTGCGGGTGTAGTTCTTCTACCTCAGTGTTTCACACCGGTTGCTCCCCGCTCCCCATCCTGAACTACCTTGCCGTGGTCCCCCAGAAAAGTGGGGGATCCTGCAAACCT
>NW_017324189.1:0-273 GCF_000935625.1 Nanorana parkeri | reverse complement strand
TGTGTGTGTGCAGGGAGCACACAGACACAGACCACCTCGGGAGCGTGCTGGACGCACATGGAACAGCCAGGGGTGGCTGGGAGCGGTCAGGAAGGTCGGTGACCCCAGGGACCTGTCGGACGCACTGCTGGGAGAGCAGAGCGAGTGCCCACGAGAGGAGAGGTCAGGAAGGTCAGTGACCCTAGGACCTGCCGTACAGACTGCTGGGAAAGCAGAGCGAGTGCCCACGAGTGGAGAGGTCAGGAAGGTCGGTGACCCTAGGACCTGCGGTAC
>NW_017324188.1:0-273 GCF_000935625.1 Nanorana parkeri | reverse complement strand
ATTGAGAGAGGTGAAGTTCAGCGAGTTCATTCTCTCCAAACGTAATGGGGACCTGGAAAGAGAAATGAAGCAAAGCTAGAGAAAGAAGGGAAGTTGAGTTGCGGGACAGGGAGGACTGGAGGGTGTAGGTGGAGATGGAAAGAGAGAGGAGAAAAAAAAAAAAAAAGGGGGGGAAGGGGGGAATGTGGATTTAGGAAAAGGGTTTAGGGAGTATCGGATTGGGAACCGATCTCTAAACGGGGTACAAGCCCCCAAGAACACGCACCAAGGGAC
>NW_017324187.1:0-273 GCF_000935625.1 Nanorana parkeri | reverse complement strand
ATCAGAAAGATAAAAAAATGTAATAACAGACTGAAGCTTTAAATCTTCCCAAATCTAGACAAGTGTGAATAGATCACCCCCTTCTGAACATACCACTATGTTTGGCCAGGTAGATGATCAGTGAGATGTTCAGTTGAGAATTAGATTTTGTTGATGCAAATGAAGTCTCCTAGCAAAAAAAACAAGCACTATGCTTACCTTTCTTAAGCACTTGTTTAGCTTTGACATAGTTTCCACCTTTTACATATTCGTGAAGCTGCCTTTCACACCAGT
>NW_017324186.1:0-273 GCF_000935625.1 Nanorana parkeri | reverse complement strand
GTCCAGGCAGAGGGCGAGGAAGGCAACAGACAGGAATATCAGGAATGAGCAAGGTTGGCAGCGAGAATAGAAGATACAGACCGAGTCAAACAATCCAGGTTGATAACAGACAAGGCAGAACAATGGTAAGCACATATATAGGGGAGCTGGGAAGAAGACACAGCTCTGGTCACGCTAAGGGAAGGTGTGTAAATAGAATCAAGTACCTGTAAGAACGCTCAGCATTAGAGATGCTCGCCACTGCGCCTTAACACATGAGCCAAAACATGCATG
>NW_017324185.1:0-273 GCF_000935625.1 Nanorana parkeri | reverse complement strand
CTGAAAGCTGTTTGGCTTGTGTTGCAATGCTTCCAGATATGGCATAGTCTGAATGCTGCTACGTTAAATAAAGAAGAAAATCCCATTGATTTAGAGACTCTTGCTGTTCGCATCCAGAAAGAAATGTTTTTGTAGAATAATAACAGACCACCCACCCACTTGGCTGAAGACATAGATGTATGTCTAGTTTGGCCACACAGCTTAAATGGAAAATGATGCAATAGATAAGCTAACAGTAGTGTCTTCTGAGTACATCTTCTGCACATGCCTAGT
>NW_017324184.1:0-273 GCF_000935625.1 Nanorana parkeri | reverse complement strand
GCTGGGGCCCCATTGGCGCCGCTGCTCTTCTGATCTTGGACTGGCCGGAAGTGACATCACTAATCCCGGAGTCCAGCGGGTCACTAATCCCAGAGTCCAGCGCATTACTAAGCCCTGAGCCAAATTCATATACTGTTCTGCATTGCTGTATAAATGCATTGCTGGGATTTGTGGTCCTCCTACAGCTGATGCCATTCTGAATTAGAGTGTGAGCTACTCTGTACAAATAATTATGTGACTGGCTCAGTGTTTTCTGTACAGCACTGTGGTATA
>NW_017324183.1:0-273 GCF_000935625.1 Nanorana parkeri | reverse complement strand
TTCCTCATCTCACTACTAGCTCCCTGGGACGTCTGACACTCACACACTGCACACAAAGCTCCATGTGGGATAGCTTTGCTTCGTTCTGCACGGCTTCGCATGCAGTGTGTCATGGCCTTAATGGTTAGGTGGGGCAACTGGTGGCTAGTGACTCTTAAGGCCTGGCTAGTAGCTCAGGACTTGACATTTTGAGCCTTGATATACAGTATATACCATAGAAAACAAACAAACTGACACATAGGGGTTGATTTACTAACCTCACAAACACGCCAC
>NW_017324182.1:0-273 GCF_000935625.1 Nanorana parkeri | reverse complement strand
CCTCTTATGTAAGTCTTGTGGGCCTCCCAGATAGTGTATGGGAGACAGTCCGGTGTGGAGTTGATTTCAAAATAGGTACGCAAATCGCGCTCTATCTCTGGGACTAGCTCCGGGTCCTGTATTAGCGTCTCATTCAGGCGCCAGTGCCATCCTCTGGAGACCCTGGGGGTCAATTTCAGCGTGAGGGTGATCGGGGCATGGTCCGAGTATGTAATGTTGCCTATCCCAGAGTGTGTGACTAAAGGTAGGGTACTGTGATGTACTAGAAAAAAA
>NW_017324181.1:0-273 GCF_000935625.1 Nanorana parkeri | reverse complement strand
TTGGAGGGGTGTCCCAATACTTCTGGCAATATAGTGTATTTACCTATTGGCTGAAGAATTTGTACAAGCAGCATAACATTACAAGAGATGATAATTCCGTTATCAGTGTAACCATGACCCAGACTCTCGCTGTAGAATATGGAGACTAACTGTTTGTCTACATTGCACAAGACATTCCAATGAGACAAAGGAACAGCAACTTGCTTCAGGAATATCTTTCTGCAAAGTCATTCTAGCAAGTGTAGCGCTCACAGGGCCGTATTTACTTTCCCT
>NW_017324180.1:0-273 GCF_000935625.1 Nanorana parkeri | reverse complement strand
TTGATATTGAAGAGGAGGAGAACATCTTTATATATGGAGTTGTTTGATAATTCATTTGATGATGAATTCTTCTTTTTAAATTCTTTGGACTGAAAGTTATCATGGATTGCAAGTATTTACTGTATATATTTGTAATAAATAAATATAGATGATAGATAGAGAAATAGACAGACAGAAAGATAGATAGACAGACTATATGCTGGTACATGCGTAAGCACATGCATACACATGGACGCAGGGCCGGCCTTAGGCCTTTAGGTGCCCTGTGCGAGA
>NW_017324179.1:0-273 GCF_000935625.1 Nanorana parkeri | reverse complement strand
TGTGGGGGAAATGTCTGAGAACTGAGCTGCCGACTTTCTCCTTCATTTCATTATTAAAGTAAACTTGTCTTAGAGAACTTCTGTAAGTTCCGGTCTGTGGAAAGTTGGGGAATTTCTCTTTATACAGAAAATATTTTATATGTAAATGTACAGCGGGAAGATTTGTGTATTTTTGTATGAATGTGCTTCCACTTTTTTACTTCAGGACTACTTGAGACCTCGGGCCGGCCCTCGGGTCTGGTGGGTTGGCCGGGTCTGGTGGGTTGGCCGGGT
>NW_017324178.1:0-273 GCF_000935625.1 Nanorana parkeri | reverse complement strand
ATAAAGCTGAGCTCCAGGCAGACAGCTAAATACACGGATGAGCTGTTTTTCCTGCCAATGGATTCATTTTTCTGTCCTGAGACAGGTTCTCTTCAAACAGGAATCCATGTAGATGATCCCACTTACAGTCCTGAAATACAGGGACCCCAGGGATCTCCACCAGCAGCCTATTGACTGGACACTAGGAGAGCAGCAGACCGGTGAGGTCATCCTCTGCTCCGCTTAGCCTAAAACGGAACAAACCTACAACAGCAGTATTTATTTTCCCCCATT
>NW_017324177.1:0-273 GCF_000935625.1 Nanorana parkeri | reverse complement strand
GTTATGGAACATAGCACATAAATATGCTAGGACAGTATGAACCACCCTGAATGACCCCTTTTTGGAAAGTAAACACCCCAAGGTGATCTTATTTATGCCACTATTTTTTTGGGGAAATAAAAAACATGCCGGTAGTGAGGGTGTTAAATCTTGGAGCTTGGTAATGGTGCATCGTGATTGGAGCAGAGACAGAATGGAGCCATTGCTTGTCTTGCTGTATCATTCCTGGAGACTATAAATCCCGCCACCACATTGGTTTTTCCTAATAAATAT
>NW_017324176.1:0-273 GCF_000935625.1 Nanorana parkeri | reverse complement strand
GCGGATTTGTCAGCGCTGAACCGCCGACATGAACAACCCCACACATCCCCATGGGGACTGTTCATGCGATTCTGCGCCTTCGCGCGATCCAAATCACCTGCCGCCCAAAAGGGGAGGTTCACATCTGAACCAGATCTGGAAGGCAGTGCATTGTGTTTTGCCGCAATTTTGCCACGTTCTGGAGCGTTTTCATGCATTTCAGTGCATTCCAGACCAGACACAATGAGACATGCAGTATTTCTCTGGTTTGGAACGGACTGCATCCCCCGGCCC
>NW_017324175.1:0-273 GCF_000935625.1 Nanorana parkeri | reverse complement strand
GCTGCAGCAGCCGTGTTCTTGGTACCGCTTTTAACAGCAGATGATTGCTGTTAATGTACAAGTGATCCGGCGTCTGTACAGCCACCAGATCGTTTGTACCGTGAGGCGACCTCCCCACCCCCCGCCGCGGGCCACCGTTGGCTTCCCCGGGCACCGTTGTCCCAGTGGCTCGGAGGGTCTCCCCACAATGATCGGAGAAAGATTCAGCGGCTTCCAGCTGGTGTCACTTGTTATAGTCTCCGGCTCTTAGAGCCAGGAGATGAAGCTGGGGAA
>NW_017324174.1:0-273 GCF_000935625.1 Nanorana parkeri | reverse complement strand
TCTTCTTCTTCTTCTTCTTCTTCTTCTCCAGGTTTGCCCAAGTTCTGCTGTTTAATCAATTTTTCCAAAACTTCAGCAATTTTGTTCGCCAGTTGTAGATTTTTCTAGTTTGCCACTGAGCTCATCACTAATTTAGGAATACAATTTAAACTAGTTGGATAAAGGCATTAAAAAGAATTCACTACTCACTTTAAGAGAAAAGCAGTAAGCTAATCACACAAGCAGAAAATAAGGGTTCTAGGGGACAAGTGATGTGCCTGTGAGTTCCCAGCT
>NW_017324173.1:0-273 GCF_000935625.1 Nanorana parkeri | reverse complement strand
GTCTTTTGGTGCTCTCAAAACCCCACTTTCTGTTCTTGATAATGCCATAACATGTAGGAGTGGATAAAAGGTCTGTGACAAAATGTAGTAAGCGTTACTTTCCATGATTTGTCAGCACAAAGTATATAACACATATCTATGTAAAGTTGGTCTTAAAGTTGGTCTTAAAGGGGATCCCTTCCAGAACAGCGAATCATTGTAGGATTAGTTGGACAGAAGTAACTAAAAATTTAAAGACACTGCACTGATGAGATCCAAAAAAGTCTAATTCAG
>NW_017324172.1:0-273 GCF_000935625.1 Nanorana parkeri | reverse complement strand
CGACGTACACTGTACGTTGTCAGTCACGAAGGGGTTAAAGGTCATGGGAGGACATATACCAACATCCTCCCATAACCCAAAGTTCAGTGTATAGCGTTTCTAAGATTTTAACTCCTGAGATTATTGTCACTTTAAATTGGTGAAGGTGATCAGTAGATCCAGAGGGATAGGCTGCTGAAATTACTTTTTCAGTGAAAATTGATCTTGGCCCCACGCCTCATTCATATCCGGCTACTATATTCATTTTTTAATGTGGCCCTTACTGACCTATAT
>NW_017324171.1:0-273 GCF_000935625.1 Nanorana parkeri | reverse complement strand
TATTTCACTACTGACAACAAAGTAATTGAGTTTATAGAATCGTAAAATAAAATCCAGCTGCACAGGTCATTCATTGCATATGCAGTTGCCCATTTTGCCCCTACAGTCTATTTAGCAAGAACCCCAGGTAGGAGTATGGAAACATAAATGGATATAAAAGATCTATCTATTACTCAATGTCATACAGTGTATATACAGTATGGTTCCCAATCGTACCAAAGTCCCATATCAGTGGACTAATATTTTCTTGGCTAGGTAAGATGGGGTCGTTTT
>NW_017324170.1:0-274 GCF_000935625.1 Nanorana parkeri | reverse complement strand
GTGACTGGACAGTGAAAGGAGAAGCAGCACAGCGATGAGCTTATCTCTCAGTCATTCTGCTCTGTCCTCCTGTTAGCATGCCTCTTGATCTGATCGGCTCCTTGTGCTGCTTCTCCCTCTCACACTCCAGATGTGCTGTACAGGGAATTCAAGAGGCTGATGCCAAGTCACATTCAGGTACTTACAGCATAAATCAGGTTACTTCCTCTGGGCCTTGACCCACCCTCAGCTTCTCACTGGACAGTTACAGGAGAAGCAGGACCGGGATGAGCTC
>NW_017324169.1:0-274 GCF_000935625.1 Nanorana parkeri | reverse complement strand
TATGTTATATTCCACACAGAATATAGATATTAAAATGAAACACTAATTATAAATGCTCTAGCTTTGGGGGAATAAAATAGAGTGAGCAGGGCTTTAAGAGCCAGCTATTACAATTGGAATTTGCCACTATCAGGCTCGCTATTGCAACCCATGTGCCTGTCAGCTGTTGAAGCTAGCCAGCAGGTGAATGGAGCAATGGGGGAAATGGGCTGCTGGCGGTTGGTTGGGAGTTTCTATTAACTCTCAAACATCCAGAAACTAGTTATCTGATACC
>NW_017324168.1:0-274 GCF_000935625.1 Nanorana parkeri | reverse complement strand
TTCCAGTGTTCTGAGTGGTTTGGGGAGAGAGGAGATAAAATTATGTAGCTGATGGTGCCGCCATATATCCATGGGTCTAACACCATGCCTATTCTGTATTTGTTGCAGTATGTACATATGAGGCCAGAATCCTGTATGAACTCGTATAATTTAAGGTGTTTGTTAGAGGACCGTTATCCAAAAGGCCAGGGGGATAGAAAGAATGTCCCCGCAAAGGCAATAGAGGAGAGTTGTAAGGGCCCAATAATTGAGAATATATTTTTGACCATATGAT
>NW_017324167.1:0-274 GCF_000935625.1 Nanorana parkeri | reverse complement strand
GGATCCCGACTGGTGTGTGTACGACAAATCATATATCTGTCCGCCCGTCCATCTATTATCTTTCTCTCTCTCATTCTATAATCTCTCTCTCTTCCTCTCTCTCCTTCACTCTCTCCTTCTCTCCCCCTCTCTCTCTCTCATTCTATATCTCTCTCTCATTCTATAATATCACTCTCTCTTGTTCTCTCTCTTCCTCTCCACCCCCTCCCTCTCTCTCCTTCTCTTTCCCTCCCTCCCTCTTCCTCTCCCCCTATCCCCCCCCTCTCTCCTTCTC
>NW_017324166.1:0-274 GCF_000935625.1 Nanorana parkeri | reverse complement strand
GACAAATCACGGCTAGAACTATCTTGCTTTGCATGTAATGATTCCATCACATATATTAGTTTCACCTTTTAAGTTGCATTAGTGAAATAAATGAACTTTTGCACGATATTCTAATCGAGTTTCACGTGTATATGCTAGACACTATGTCCCCAAAAGGGCTTAACATTGATTTCGATTTAAACTGTTTTTTAAGTAATAAGTAAGGGGGATACATGTTTTTATAATAAAATGTTCAAGGTTCCACCAATTTTATCCAGTTATATTAAAGATATAT
>NW_017324165.1:0-274 GCF_000935625.1 Nanorana parkeri | reverse complement strand
TTCCCAGGGTGAGCATGTTGCTCCAACGTGGCCAAGCCGTGACAGCCTTTCCTATCCACACTAGGGCCCAGCGCCCCTCACACTCTCCTTTCTCTTATTTTCTTTGAGCCGTCGGCCGTGGAGGCCCCGCCCCTGGAAGTTCCCCGCTGATGTTGTCATCCCTTCGGTCAGGTGAGTAGGTCTAGCAATGTCTGTATGCGATCGCGCACTAGCGTCGTCCATTTCCAAAATTGGAATTTCGGACAAAATCCTGCGGGGCCTCTGCTCAGTCTGA
>NW_017324164.1:0-274 GCF_000935625.1 Nanorana parkeri | reverse complement strand
CTGCCCACCTAGGGATATTAAATATAAAACGCAATAAGTGGACCTGCTGTGTACTAAGCTAAGAATTCATGTCTCCTAGAGAGTCTGATGCATTATATTACTAGTGCCTATAGGTTCAGTTCGTGTGTGGTTGCTTAGCAGACACGTCAGCTAACAATTAGCAGGTGCTGACAAGCTATCCTGAGACATATGTCTGCTGTGTGTGGGCAGTGGGAAAAGTGAGAGTGTTTAAGGATTCCAGCTCATAATATAGCTTGGGGGTTCTCAGAAGCAT
>NW_017324163.1:0-274 GCF_000935625.1 Nanorana parkeri | reverse complement strand
TATATTTAATAAAATAAAATAATAAAATTATATTTAATTATCATTTTTATTTGATATTTCTTTGTATTTTATTTCTAATTTCTCCTGCATTTTTTTTAAGTTTTCTTTTTGTAAAATTGAAAATGTGCTGTTGCAGAGGCTAATCATCATCTTTTAATACTCTCGTACGCCGGGCATCGCTCACAGACACATTACACTTGTCAGTTAGCATCCCGGCCTGTTTGAGCCGAGGATTTCAGTTACAATAATCGGAGACGTTTGTGATCCGAGATGT
>NW_017324162.1:0-274 GCF_000935625.1 Nanorana parkeri | reverse complement strand
CTTCCCATTCATTCAGAAACTGCTGATAGTAAAATATTCACATCAGCAGTTTCTGAATGGGGAATTTGTCCCATACTTGCAATTCATATATGTGGCTGCCACATGTCTTCCTCCTTTCCTTCTGAGATGTGTAAAGCTCTGAATGTTATAATACCCAAGCCAGCGATGGAGCAGGTATCTCCCCAAAATGTGCTTCCAATTCTACAGCTGAACACAGATTTTAAAAATGTATGCAAAGATCTTAGCCTATCGCCTCAATGATTTAATCCAGGCT
>NW_017324161.1:0-274 GCF_000935625.1 Nanorana parkeri | reverse complement strand
CCCCCCATGTGATCGCAATGAAGAAAAAAAAAAAGTTACATTAAAAATACCCCCAAAAAAGTTTAAAGTCCCCTGACCCCACACACACCTCCCGCCCACAGTGTGATCGCCCGCGCTGGACCACATGGTACTGCAATGCCATGCGTTCCAGTGCCGTGCGATTGCAAAAAAATGTGCATATCGTTCTATTCTGAAGTAAACTTTGCTTGTAACACTCCATGTGTCTATTTCTTTTTAACTACCTCCCGGCCAGCCGCTGTGTATACACAGCCGG
>NW_017324160.1:0-274 GCF_000935625.1 Nanorana parkeri | reverse complement strand
GATCCACCGTCTCGCTATGGTCTTCAATAAAGGATGTGTCCCCAGGTGGTGCAGTCCGGACAAATCGGGCTGTATATAGGATCCGAGCTTCTCCTCCGCAGCTGTGTGCGATATAATCGTGTCCTCCTCCTCTCCTATGTGTGCGATGTACATACAGATCTTTCTCTCCTCCCTGGGTGCGCGATGCAGAGTGTGCTCCCGGTGTGATCCGCACGGTGCCCCGTCCTCCTCCGCCCCCGGTGTGATGTGTCCGGACGCCCCCTGTGTATGTCAG
>NW_017324159.1:0-274 GCF_000935625.1 Nanorana parkeri | reverse complement strand
GAGGCGGGCACTACTGCTGATCATAGGGGGAGGGGAGGAGGTGGGCACTACTGCTTACATTCCAGAATCTTCTCTGATCATATTTCCTGTTCCCCCCCCAGATAATAATTGCACAGAGGAGCAGACATTGCTGATGAAGGACGGTAAGCTCAGAATCCCAATCACTTCTACAAATGAATCCTCACCATGTGAAGCTGTAAAGATTTGTTCAGAGTAGAAGACACGTCCTCATCCTAAAATCTGACCTCCGTCCTCCCCTTCAGTCTTCTATCTG
>NW_017324158.1:0-274 GCF_000935625.1 Nanorana parkeri | reverse complement strand
CGGTATACTGAGCCTAGGGTGACGGGAGGACGCTAGTTTAAAATGCTGTACTATGGCAGCCGATGCATTCATAAAGCCTGACCTCTGACACTGCTTGGGGAGTCCTGCGAAACATAAGAGGTCACATGACTGGAAACCCAGGAGAACTGTGTTTTCTTATGATGAATGCTGAAAAATGACGTGCTCTTGCACCCTGAACTTCTTTCCATTGTGGCATTTCAAAGATACCTAGAAAATAAAGGTGCCCATACACCTTACGACCATCGCAAGACTT
>NW_017324157.1:0-274 GCF_000935625.1 Nanorana parkeri | reverse complement strand
GCCACATTGGCCGTTAGATGACCAGTACTAGCCCCCTCAGCCTTAACCGATATAGGGAGACCGTTATATTGCCCTCCCGTCAACTGCCCAACCGCCGTAATGCAAACCCCGGCGTCTGCTCGTTGCCTAGGGGACGTCGTACGGCCTCTGACTCCGCCCCTTCGCCTCCTGATAGGAGACGGCGAGTACGTACGGCCTTTCTTCCTTGTGCGCTTAGCCACGCCCCCTCTGCCGCTGACGACTTCCTGCTCACCTCCTCCACTTGACACGGCGT
>NW_017324156.1:0-274 GCF_000935625.1 Nanorana parkeri | reverse complement strand
GTTCCCGGTATGACAAGGGTACAGATACTGGGGTGTGTTCCCAGTATGACGAGGATACAGATATTGGGGTGTGTTCCAGGTATGGTGAGGTTACAGATACTGGGTTGTGTTCCCAGTATGACGAGGGTACAGATATTGGGGTGTGTTCGCGGTATGGCGAGGGTACAAATACTGGGGTGTGTTCCAGGTATGGTGAGGGTACAGATACTGCGGCGTGTTCCCGGTATGACGAAGGTACAGATACTGGGGTGTGTTCCCGGTATGGTGAGGGTAC
>NW_017324155.1:0-274 GCF_000935625.1 Nanorana parkeri | reverse complement strand
CACGCCTCAATTGAAAGATGTGATGTCGCTGTTTCAATATTGCAAATGGTCATTACTAGCTAAATCAACGGATTCATTAGGAGACCTTGATGTATTATGAAACTTATTTGCTATCCTTATATAGGTGCCTATGAAACAGAGACATTTCATACCATTAGGAATGAATGGGGGAGCCACACCTTAACATCATAATTCCCCTTCAATATACTTCATTGACCACCCTACCTTTCACGTACTCTCTTCGGTAAATACCCAGAGGACAGGCGATACCGGT
>NW_017324154.1:0-274 GCF_000935625.1 Nanorana parkeri | reverse complement strand
TTTTATTATTAAATAGAGTGAAAAGGCGTTAGGTCAGATTATTATTGCAGTAATTTCCCCTCACTTTTTATCCCTTGGACCCCAGAACAAGAATTGAGGGTACAGAGGGTTATCTGTACAACGGGGTTATCCTTCCAACACCAGTTGTCCCTGGTCCGGTCAGGGCACCACCTGCAATGAGTTTGCATGTGTTCCCTATGCTTGCATGGGTTTTCCTCAGGGTACTCCGGTTCCTTCCCATACTCAAAAGATATGCTGGTAGGTTAATTGGCTC
>NW_017324153.1:0-274 GCF_000935625.1 Nanorana parkeri | reverse complement strand
GTATCTGATGATGCAAACCGGGAACTGCTTGTCCTCTTTCGTTTCTGGGAATGGCCAGCTTGCCTCACCCCTTTCGCCACTGCCTTCTGGATAAGATCCAATAAGTCGGGGGATTTGGACGTGGTCGCTGCCTCTTTAAAGCATGAAGCACATAACTTCTTCCCCTTCATAGCCTTGGCATCACAGGCTCGACATCTAGCAGATTTCTCTTTACTTTTCCCTGAAGATGCAGAAGTCTCTCTTTCTGCAGGGCTAAACACAAAGTGAATCATCC
>NW_017324152.1:0-274 GCF_000935625.1 Nanorana parkeri | reverse complement strand
GGGTGCATTTTAATACCGAACGTGTACCTTTTAGTGCACCGCAGATTTGTGCGCAAAGTCCAACCAAATTATCCAAAACATCTGGTGAGCCTTATCTTTAGGAGCCGACGCAGCTTCCAGAACAGCTTGCCAAGGGAGGGAGATTGGGTTCTCAGTTCTGGATAAGCAGAAAAAGCCGGCGAAGTTGGTAAGACTTTATTTTCAGTGTTTGAAATTTCTGTTGTCCTAGAGCTGGCATCTGGTCTCTCTGCAAGCTGTTGCGGGAAGCTGCGCT
>NW_017324151.1:0-274 GCF_000935625.1 Nanorana parkeri | reverse complement strand
GGCCGGGGGGCGGGAGGGGGGGGGAGGGCTTTGCTGGGCTTGGCCTACCTCTAGCCTGCGCCATGTTCCTGATGTCCACACTTTCTGGTTCTTTCAGCACCATTTCTGGAAGCGAAGAAACCTCTAATCCTGACTGCCGTGAGACACCCTCTGCAGGACAGCAGCAACAGGGTACGTGTGGCCCCTAATATGTGGCACCTGCCCCCCTGGGTTGTGAGCCACCAGACCCGCACTCACCAATGATGGGACACTATTCCCCCCACTGACACCAATG
>NW_017324150.1:0-274 GCF_000935625.1 Nanorana parkeri | reverse complement strand
GGAGGGGAAGTGTATGCGCACCGCAGCCACGCCCTCCTGCCACAAGCGGACGCAAGGCACATTAATGGCTGTGGTCCGGTCCAAAAACAAAAGCTTTGATCTACATGTGTGAAATGAGCCAGAATCTCTGCACAGCCACACGTGGGACTCCAGAGGCATAACTTAAACTCTGAGGGGAGAAAAAAAAGATGTTAGTCACCAATTTTTTTAAAAATATAATACAGTAATACCTGGGTTTACAAGTAACTTGGTTTGACAGTGTTTTGCAAGACAA
>NW_017324149.1:0-274 GCF_000935625.1 Nanorana parkeri | reverse complement strand
GCAATTATCTATGACAAGTATATAAGCTATCTCGTGGAGATGTTACTCCAAGGTCGATCCCCGGACCACGTGTGGACCCATCCGGGTTACCTTACCCGTGTCCCTAGGTCGACATCATCGCTAAACTTTGATATCACAATAATGACTAAGAGGGGGAAGGGATGAACATTTGGGTCACAAAAGGAGGGGGGAGGGTGGGGGGCGGGAAGGAGCCAGAATTGCACCAGGATATCCGGTCGTCTTAAAAGTATGTGAGACTTTCCGAGGGGAGCTC
>NW_017324148.1:0-274 GCF_000935625.1 Nanorana parkeri | reverse complement strand
TAGATCCGTATCGATGTACTCTGCTGATGATTGCGCCCTGACCTGTCTCGGCTCGGTATTATCTCTCTTCCTTTTGCCGGTGTGGAAAGTTTTACCCAGAACCCCCCAGTCCAGCGTCTCTCCTCCATGCGGCGGGTTCCATGCGGCGCGGCTCTTTGAAGGCGAGTGAACAAAGGCAGAGCGGCAGACAGATCCGTCTTCAATCCCTCTTTGTCTGCCATCAATGGGGCGCATTTGTTATTTTGTTTACCGGATCCGCCCTCCGGCAGCATGG
>NW_017324147.1:0-274 GCF_000935625.1 Nanorana parkeri | reverse complement strand
TGAATGATTTTGTACTGGGTCTCCTGCCATTGTTCATTACCAATGTTTTTGCATAAGGATCGGTATCCAGTGAGTATTTTCTCGACTATATTGTCAGACGGGATGTCCGCCCTCCATTTGATCAAGTTGGAGGATTCCAACGAGGAAACAACGGCATGCCGCAAATGAGGATATATGTCTGCAATGGACGCTTTAGTCTTTGGAAGGACTTTATCTATGGAGGGAGCTGGCAGTCTGGTGTCATGGAGGGGGCTCAGTTTTCTAATATAGGCAG
>NW_017324146.1:0-274 GCF_000935625.1 Nanorana parkeri | reverse complement strand
CTGATACAGGAAGTATCGGGCTAGGCATCGGAGCATTTCGGCAAGTATCAGCACCGATATCAATACTAGTATTGGTATCGGTGCATCCCTACCTGGAGCATCTGAGAGAGTTGGGATGCCTGACATCTAAATTAGACAGCTGCGAAAACTGTATAGACACCGCTGTGACATCCGCTTTGTACTGCTGTGATCAGCCTGTGTGAAAGGGGCCTTACAACAGACACAGGGACATAGGGGAACAGAAATAGCCACCCTCCAGAAGGAAGGACAGTGT
>NW_017324145.1:0-274 GCF_000935625.1 Nanorana parkeri | reverse complement strand
GGTAGATCGCGATCGACCTAATGGGCACCCCTGCTCTAAATGCTCTGTTCAGAGATTCCTTAACCCACCTGCCCTGTAATGAAATGAAATCAAGTTGAGGTGCGGACCAGCTGGCAGCAAGGGTTAACAAAGTTTCCGGGAGGGGATGACGGTGGTTCGTCACGTGCCGATGACGTAGGACGCTGAGGACCTGATCGCCGCCCGTCCACAGACCTAGCCTCGCTTGCCTTGCAAAGGACAATGTTCTAACCGGCTATAGCCGGCTCTCTCTCTC
>NW_017324144.1:0-274 GCF_000935625.1 Nanorana parkeri | reverse complement strand
CGCCAAATGCGAGCAGGTGAGTGGAAATTTTGAGCCCTGGTCTACAGGACAAGAATTAAAAGGAAATCTCCCAATGGAATGCAGATGAGGGTTCAATGCTATCCAAAATGAGAAAAAAGTTTTGGCTTTTGAAATACTTTAACAAGATAATGATATTTTATTAGCAGCGCTCTTCCCTGTTATAGCCCGTATTCTCAGAATGGTACTATACTGGGGGAATTTATCAAAATTGTAGCAAACAAAATCTGGAGCAGTTGCCCATGGCAACCAATCA
>NW_017324143.1:0-274 GCF_000935625.1 Nanorana parkeri | reverse complement strand
TATGTTGCATGATGTTAGCGCAACTCCTTATCAAACCCCAAAATTGTGTGAAAAATGCACTTAAATGCCCCAAAACACAATAAAATATGCCCAGGTTAAAAATGGTGTGCATCTGTGAAACTGTGACAGTCCATAGACAACGCTTTAAAAGCCCCCACAGATCATCGCATAGAGATGCGCATAAATATTGTCCCTAGAATGATTGCTCTCGCTCCAGCGTGTGCAACAATACCCAACATGTGTAGCACAATCCATTTTCATACGTAGGTTTATG
>NW_017324142.1:0-274 GCF_000935625.1 Nanorana parkeri | reverse complement strand
GTCTTGCGATGGTTGTAGAGTGTATGGCCACCTTAAGAGCACAGATATACTGATAGCAGATCCTGCATGTGATGCCTATTGATTGTACAATCTCCGTTAAAGTTACCAACAGTATATAGTGCAATGATCTTCCTGATTGGATATAAATTGAATGGATAGTATAGGCAGGTCCTCACATTACATAGTTTTAGTAGATCTTAAAGTGATAATAAAGGCAAACATTTTTTGTGCTAACATGTAAATGTTAGCACTTACCTTAAATGATGTCTCTTAT
>NW_017324141.1:0-274 GCF_000935625.1 Nanorana parkeri | reverse complement strand
GGGGGGGGGGGGGGGTGCATTTACACTGACTACCTGTGAAGGTACCTTTTTACATATGTAGCTAAAAAAAATAAAAATTACATTGCAATACCGTTTACAGAAAGGAGCACTATGACGGTAATGAGGTCTGGGCACCCCAATACTAATTAGGAAACTCCCTTGTCCCCTCAGTTGCTGGAATAAGCCATTTATGGATATAATTAAATCAGATACAGATCTTTCTTATATGTAACATTTTTTTTCGGCATAATTTTTCGGTACCATTTCTTTGATT
>NW_017324140.1:0-274 GCF_000935625.1 Nanorana parkeri | reverse complement strand
GGAGGGACGGTTTCGCCTACCGAGGGGGAGTCCCTTGTCGTGGTTATTGAGGTGTCCCCGGCTGGCCCCGCATCCCCCCCCGGTTTACTCTGCCCCAAGTGTTGCTGGGAGTGCGCCCAGGGGGTGATCATCGGGTGGTGTCCTGTTAGCCAGACAAATGTAGACCCCCCTCACGGAGACACGGGAGGATTGATTTGGGATTTGTGGTCTGGGGGGGTCGCCCTGGCGGGGCTGTTCCTCCCCCGGCGAGAGCGTTTGTCACGCCGGGGGGGGG
>NW_017324139.1:0-274 GCF_000935625.1 Nanorana parkeri | reverse complement strand
TGCAACACGTTTCCGCAGTTGAGATCCTAGCAACCCAGCTCAGTGCATTACAGTGTTTTGGTAATTGAGAAGCTAGGATTGTTTTATGACTTGCGGGGTGGATTTATAATTGTTGAATGAAGAGGTAGATATATGACTTGCACCTACATAACTTCCGTATGTCTTCTGTTGTACTGTTATATAGGCCATTACTCACACTCTTCTGCTTCCGGAATACAATGATGAGGCATTGAGATAATTTGTATGCCCACCAAATATTTGAAATCTTGTCTAA
>NW_017324138.1:0-274 GCF_000935625.1 Nanorana parkeri | reverse complement strand
GCATATGCCTGCTTCATGTCCACTCTGTGTACATTGCTGGCCTATGTTTTTTTTTAAATACCTCTTGAAAGGCAGAAATGGGCCTTAAAATTACCTTGTCAGCACAGAGTTACCTGTATGTTCAACAAACTTACTGAACAAAGACTGCATTTCCTTCCCTCCTGGTGACCCTTTTCTTCAAAAGCTGCTGCTTCGCTGCTCTCCCAGCCACTGCAAGCACTCACACACTCTTCGGTGTGTAAATAAAAGCTCCCGCCCCACACTGCCCCACCAA
>NW_017324137.1:0-274 GCF_000935625.1 Nanorana parkeri | reverse complement strand
CAGTACCCCATAATGACAAAATGAAAACAGAATTTTAGAAAAGTTTGCAGATTTATGAAAAAGGAAAAACTGAAATATAACATTGGCATAAGTATTTAGACCCTTTGCAACAACACTTACAATTTAGCTCAGATGCCGCCCATTTCTCATGATTGTTGCTGATATATTTCCACACCTTAATTGGAGTCCACCTGTGAAAAATTAAATTGATTGGACATGATTTGGAAAGGCGGACACCTCTCTATAGAAGGGCTCACAGCTGACAATGCATACT
>NW_017324136.1:0-274 GCF_000935625.1 Nanorana parkeri | reverse complement strand
CAACCAATCAGCATAGTTGGGTTCCTGGCCAATCAGGAAGCTGGGTGGTATGTCATTACCCACCGCCAGGCTTCCCGATTGCCCGGGAAGCCTGCTCCATGCCAGCGGAAGCATCAGTATCGGCGAGTACCGAAAGCAAAGTATGCATTGGTGCTGATCTGAGGTCTGTCATGCATTGGTTCTGGTCTGAGGGCTGCTGTGCAATGGTGCTGGTCTGAGGTCTTGCGTGCATTTGTGCTGGTCTGAAGTCTTGTGTTCATTTGTGCTGGTCTGA
>NW_017324135.1:0-274 GCF_000935625.1 Nanorana parkeri | reverse complement strand
TTTTCACCAACTAAGTTTGGATTGATCAAACCCCAAATACATGTGTTTACATAGACATATATATGTTATCTAACACCCTAACTTTAGTAATCATCTGACACCGTGTCGGTGACCTTCACCTGACCAATCTATGACAATATTATAGTATATTTTCAGATTGACAACAACAACATATATGACTAACTGATACGCTTGACACACAATTAATTTATCAATAATCTTTGCCTGAAATGAACATTCAATGAGAAATGTATTGTAGCACCTTGCTAAAAAG
>NW_017324134.1:0-274 GCF_000935625.1 Nanorana parkeri | reverse complement strand
AAAAAACCTGTTATCCCTACGTTATGTTATAAAACATTTATAATTACTCAATTTTAATTGGATGTAATCGTCGTTTTCGCACGTAGGCGGACTTGACGCATGTTTGTGTGTGCATGTGGGGGCGGGGGACTATAATTTTTATTTTTTTATTGCTTTGATATGTGACTTTTAATTTTTTAATTTTTTTTGTAACTTTAATTTTTGAAAACCTTTTTTTTCACTTAACTTTATTGCTTTATTGCTATCACATAGGGAGCAAACAAGCCAATTTGCA
>NW_017324133.1:0-274 GCF_000935625.1 Nanorana parkeri | reverse complement strand
AAACCATTCCTTCAAAGTGGGGATAGTAACAGCTTTCCAGTGTACGGGAATTAAGATCCTAGCTGCGTTCAATAGAGTAGGAATCAACAGCTTTTTATATATGAATATAGGAATTGTGGTATTATGGAGTAAGCATATCGATGGTTCCAAAGCTATGGGAATATTCGTAACTTTCCCAATCGCTTGTACAATCTGTTTCCAGAATGGTTGAAGTTTAGGGCAGGTCCACCATATATGTACATAGGAACCAATGGCCTCGCATCCCCTCCAGCAG
>NW_017324132.1:0-274 GCF_000935625.1 Nanorana parkeri | reverse complement strand
GTAAGTGTATCTAGAAAAGTAAAAATAGAAAACGGAACACAGTACCCAGTCTACGTGTAAAATTAATGAATTACTATTTGTCCGAATATACGTAACATGTATTCAGGCGCATAGTCATTTGTTTGAGAATGTGCGGCGGCAGTTTTTACTTTTTAAAAAAATTTTTTTTTACATTTTTTAAATTATTTTTTAAAATATTTTTTTATTTTTTCATTATTTATGTTTTACTGTTAGGGGGCTTCAGGGAAATATTAGGGGTCCAAACAGACCCCTG
>NW_017324131.1:0-274 GCF_000935625.1 Nanorana parkeri | reverse complement strand
ATTATACTGTGTGATATACTGTATAGGCCGTGGTATTATACCGTGTGATATACTGTATAGGCCTCCGTATTATACCGTGTGATATACTGTATAGGCTGCGGTATTATACTGTGTGATATACTGTATAGGCCGTGGTTTTATACTGTGTGATATACTGTATAGGCCGCGGTATTATACTGTGTGATATACTGTATAGGCCTCTTTATTATACTGTGTGATATACTGTATTTATACCGCGGTATTATACTGTGTGATATACTGTATAGGCCTCCGT
>NW_017324130.1:0-274 GCF_000935625.1 Nanorana parkeri | reverse complement strand
GTCCGCGTCATGCAACTGCACTTGCTTCAGGTACCATAGCTCCCACTGCGCAGCTTTGCGCTTAGCCTCAGACTTTCGGCTGCAGACCGGGCTCCAGGTATCCCCCTACCGTCTCCCCCTGGGTGGAGCTTAGATAGCCTAGAACAGTGTTATTTCCTGTAGATGTGTGATTTATTCTCCCTTCACCCCTCAGACCCCCCAGGCCCCCGCACCCCGGCGGTGCCTGCAAGCACAATATAAGTTACAAAGTTAATGTTGTTTGGTTACCAGGTTA
>NW_017324129.1:1895-2169 GCF_000935625.1 Nanorana parkeri | reverse complement strand
GTGCGGAACTCGGAAGTGCCTAACTACTCCCCCACCTAGGTAACCCCTTCACCGTCAGGTGGAAGGGATTTAGAATAGAGACTTAGTTCTCCCTTTCTTCCTTTTCCTCTTGTCTCGGTTCGCCCTTGGGCGCCTTGACTTGTGCTTATTTCCTTCCCCCTTCTCTCCCCTTACTTGGTTTCTATTGGCCCTCCCTTCTTTGCTTCATCCCTCTGGTTTTCCCCTTCATTTCATCCTTATCTACTTGCTTTCTTCTTTTCTTCTCCCCCTAGCC
>NW_017324129.1:0-200 GCF_000935625.1 Nanorana parkeri | reverse complement strand
CAGGGTTGCCCCCTCTCCCCCCTGATTTTTGTACTTACCTTGGAGCCATTCCTTTGCCATGTGCGGAAGAATTCGGACATCAGGGGACTGAGAGTGGGGGGGATTCACCACAAACTGGCAGCATATGCCGATGATCTTCTTTTCTACATAACTCAACCCCACATGTCTTTACCAAACCTACTATCGGAATTGCAGATATT
>NW_017324128.1:0-274 GCF_000935625.1 Nanorana parkeri | reverse complement strand
CGTTTGTCGGTGGATTTAGGGATCAGGTGAGTATTAAAAAAAAAATGTCAATTATATATATAGCTATATATATAGAGCTATATATATCTATATATAGCTATATAGATATCTATAGATCTATCTATAGATATATCTATATAGATATATCTATAGATAGATCTATAGATATCTATATAGCTATATATAGATATATATAGCTCTATATATATAGCTATATATATAATTGACATTTTTTTTTTAATACTCACCTGATCCCTAAATCCACCGACAAACG
>NW_017324127.1:0-274 GCF_000935625.1 Nanorana parkeri | reverse complement strand
CCCCTCTGTCCCTCTATTATACCCCAATCCCCCCTCTGTCCATGTGACCTTTGCTCCTCCAATTAACCCCTCACCTTCTGATGCCAGGACACTATGGCCACCAAATCCACGTGTGGGACTGGACCAAGCACACCCGCATACAGACCCTGGACCTGGGAGAGGACGGACAGATTCCCCTGGAGGTCAGGTTCCTGCACAACCCCGACGCCGAGCAGGGATTCGTCGGCTGCGCGCTCAGCTCCTCCATCTTCCGCTTCTACAAGACCGCGGTGAG
>NW_017324126.1:0-274 GCF_000935625.1 Nanorana parkeri | reverse complement strand
ATCTCATGCTTGCAATGATGATACAAGGTAATTCAACCAAGTCATGGTAGTGTTATATCAGCAAAACAGTAGTCGACTGACACTCAATACTAGGGTATCACACGATCTGCGCACAACCATGTAGTCTCTCCACCTATTAGTGTAGCAGCTAAGCAGGTGTATACTCCTCTGGCATCTCCAGTTGTCCCAGGGACTTGTCTATTTTTTTTTCTAGGTACCATGTAGTGAGTCTGAAGGGGTATATTAAAGCATACAACTCCGTTCCTGCATAATG
>NW_017324125.1:0-274 GCF_000935625.1 Nanorana parkeri | reverse complement strand
CTCTCACTGTTTACACGGAGCAGAGCGGAGAATGGATGTTCTCCGCTCTGCTCCCCGATCTCCATCCTGAAGAACTCTGGATAGAGGCGGCCAGCGAGGATAAAGGTACATGGCGGGGATGGGGGGGTTGTCGGGAGGAGGACAGACCTGTAGGCTGCATACAGATAATCTCAACGATATTGCCGAGATCACTTGTAAACGAACCAGTGGCTTCCCCGCTCTACATTTTAGCCTTCCTTGCCCAAAGCAGGGCTAAATGTAGAAAACAACTACC
>NW_017324124.1:0-274 GCF_000935625.1 Nanorana parkeri | reverse complement strand
GGGGGGTGTCTTGGCCGGGCCCCCCTGTGCCCGGGCCCCATAGGAGTCGCCTGGGTCGCTATGGCTGTTGTTACGTCACTGCTTATAGAACACATGTAACCAAACGCTTCCAGTGGCGGATTAAACAGACCAATAGGGAGCACATCACAGACGTCCTTTGTTCGGATTTAAATACCATATACGTGTTTATTTGTAAAAAAAAAAAGGAACAAAGAATAAAATTGACCCGAAGCCATTATAGTTTCTCTTTAAAGCTGCGGAACGTTCCGTGAAG
>NW_017324123.1:0-274 GCF_000935625.1 Nanorana parkeri | reverse complement strand
GAGCAGTTCCAGGACAGAAATACTTTTACCAGGAAAGAGCTCGCTTTGCAATTCTTTCCGGGTTTTCTACATTATAACTGGAATCCTGGAACTGGGAAATTTCTGAGAGAACTGGGAGGGATGATATCTCCATTCCTGGGTTCGGGCTTTAGTGGTGACTAGCACCAAATGATGGTCCACCTGTGCACCGCCCTTATGAGCAGGATGCTGGTTCAGGTTCAGGGTTCCAGCTAGAAGACAAGGGAGGTGTCTGTCCAGGAGTCAGGAGGACTCC
>NW_017324122.1:0-274 GCF_000935625.1 Nanorana parkeri | reverse complement strand
TTTTTTTTTTTTACAGGCTTTCAGATATGCTTAGGAATTCAGTAATAACTTACATACCAGTTCTGTGAGCATCAGGATTCAGTAATGACTCTTTTAAGTTATATACACTAAGGATGAGCTGGCTTATTTGTAAAAATGCTGACAGGTCTGTTAGCTGCAGCGCTAAGGCCAGTGGGTCTTGCTGTTAGATTACACAGTGTAACCCACTAGAGGCACAAAAGACAGCTTTAATGTTCTGCAATATTTTTGTTGAATTTTGCTGTATGTCTATCAA
>NW_017324121.1:0-274 GCF_000935625.1 Nanorana parkeri | reverse complement strand
ATATGACAGATGTAGGTAGGGCCTTAATCACAGAGGTTGCTGATCTCTGTAGAAACAGGAGGAATTATCATTTTGAAAACCTAACAGCAAGCATCATTTTTCATACTATAGCATCTATATGAGCAGTCTAGGCTTGCCAAGGGTCAATGTTCAACTTTCAAAGTGTTTAGCATACAATCTATACCATAATGAAAGTTTTTATGGATCTATACTGATATAAATATTAAAACCAATACTTGACTTTTACGTTGTAGATGTCTGATTAGATTTTTTT
>NW_017324120.1:0-274 GCF_000935625.1 Nanorana parkeri | reverse complement strand
ATATGAGGTAGGCAAGATGCGCAGGCATTTGAGTGTGATGTGAGCATTGAGGGCCCGTTCACACCAGTTGCAGTGCGTTCCAGCCCGATTCTGGCCAGAACGCACTGCTGCAAGCACTGTTTTGATTGCACCGGACTGGAACGGACCGCAGGCACAGTGTGCCTTGCGATCCCGTGCGGGCGATCATATTACGGCCGGAGGGACGTGGTTACGGTGCCATTTCACTTCAATGGCCCTCCACGCCCCCCTCCTGCCCCACTAAAAAGTGATCCGG
>NW_017324119.1:0-274 GCF_000935625.1 Nanorana parkeri | reverse complement strand
AATCTGATACCCGTCCTTGATAGGGAAAGTCCTGATCCGCAGCTGTGGTCCAGGTTAAACCCCTTGGCAGGGTGTTACACCCATCTGAGAGTGTGCACCTGAGACCCCACATAGGCACCCAAGAGCATATATAGCCCACTTGAGACCCCACGCAGCCCTCTGAGAGTGAGCATAGCCCACCTGATAGTCTGCATTGCCCACTTGAGAGCATGCATAGCCCACCTGAGAGCCTGCATAGCCCACCTGCGAGTCCACATAGCCCACCTGAAGTGTG
>NW_017324118.1:0-274 GCF_000935625.1 Nanorana parkeri | reverse complement strand
GTCCCATTAAGGAAGCCAGGCGGCATGTAAAGACTCGCCAAGTGGCTTCCCAATTACCAGGGAAGCCGTCTCCATGCCCCCTCGTCACCTGGTGATGATACCGCCTTTCTGGCCAATCAGAAAGCCGTGCGGCGGGTAATGACTTACTGTTCTGCTTTCTGATTGGCCAGTATCCCAACCAATCAGGAGGCTAGGTGGCGAGTCATTACACGCTACCTGGCCTCCTGATTGGCTGGGAAGCCGACTCCATGCTCCCTGGTCAACAATTGATCAG
>NW_017324117.1:0-274 GCF_000935625.1 Nanorana parkeri | reverse complement strand
TTGGGAGGAGGATGACTCGGTGCCCTCTTCCAGCTGTACAATGCGATGTTCAACCTCGGTTATTCTTTGGGCCTTATTCAGAATGTCGTGTCTCAGGGATTGTATGCCCTAAGAGACCGCTTTGTGCACCACGTCTTGAATGGTGGGCCGTAATAGCTTAGCTACTTCAGCTGTGAAGACGCAGCCACATCCTCATCAGAGGAGGCACTGAAGCCCCGGCGATCCATTATCGTGGCCATCTTTGTGGCGGATTGCGGCCTCTTGCTGCGGATCG
>NW_017324116.1:0-274 GCF_000935625.1 Nanorana parkeri | reverse complement strand
TAAACTAAACGAATTTTTTGCTGGTGCACATGTCTAGTAAAGGTGGCATCCAATACAGGCAGTGAGTACAGAGGCTTATAAGTACTGACAGTACTGGAGAATACTACTATGCTTTGTGTCTTACAGGAAGCAAATGGGGTGTTGTTGTCCCCCAACCCCGTTCCAAGCAGCACCTATCAGTGTTTTCCCCTTGATGCTTTAAAAGGGAAACAAAAACATGAGCTGCCAGAAGGTGTGGATCCTTCAAAAAAAGAGGTAAGGTCATGAGATGAGG
>NW_017324115.1:0-274 GCF_000935625.1 Nanorana parkeri | reverse complement strand
TCTGGTGTTTGTGTTCAGCGAAGTGAACTGCTACTGGTTTACTTATGGCTGGTTCCTCACCAGATTCAACCTTCTTAATGGTGGTCCAGATGTCACTACGGTGTTTCTGGAACCTTCTTTTAAACGAACCTTTGGTCTTACCCACATACACCAGGGAGCATGGACATTTAAGCAAGTAAACCACAAAGTCAGCACTGCAATTTAGGTAACCCCTAATATGGCACTTGTTCCCATTATGGGGATGTACAAATTGTTCCCCTTCGATAAGGGCATT
>NW_017324114.1:0-274 GCF_000935625.1 Nanorana parkeri | reverse complement strand
GGAGGGCCGACATTTCACTCTCAGAGGCAGATCCTTAGCCAGTGAAGGAACATGTGCTTGACAAATTGGGGGTCAGTCACTTTAAGCGCCTTTTTTAATGTTTTTAAATGCTTTATTGAGGAACAGATAGAGTATAGGGCTTCAGACATCCATGGTAAAAAACCAGACACAGATTCCAGACTCACCAATCCCTTCAAGCTTCCACAGTGCAGAATTATCAGTAGAACAGGCTAACACTGTGCAGTAGAACAACAGCTGAATAGGGATGTGCATG
>NW_017324113.1:0-274 GCF_000935625.1 Nanorana parkeri | reverse complement strand
TTTAATGTGCTTAATGCAAATCAGTGCATAAATTACAATTACATTTTTGTTTGCAGTTTGAAATTGGGATGCATCTTCTCTGTAATTATAAATGCAGGCCACCCAAGTTCAGAATTTCACACAGTATAGTATTCTGATATTTGCATTGTAGTCCGATATTTGTAAAGTCAATACAATCTTGTAGCAGCAGCAAGTGAGGTGACGACGTGTTAACTTGGTGTGAAGTGCTGATCGCAACGACATACAAGACATTCTTTTCCACAGGTATGAATTT
>NW_017324112.1:0-274 GCF_000935625.1 Nanorana parkeri | reverse complement strand
GTCTGATGTGGGTGTGTGTGGGCAGTGGAAGAAGTGGGTACCCCTTCCCCAGCTACCCATCCACTCCCCTCCATCCCCACCAGCCCTGAAACCATGCCCCCCATTTCCAGCCCCAAACCATGCATCGCGGTGGTTAATTCCATCATAGTACCTCCCGTGTCAACATCACTCCTTGCCTATACCATCACTACTAATTCTTTTTTAGACATGGGCCATTCACACCCGCCCAAACCAAAAAGAAAATCACCAGAAGAGGAAACAGAGCAGGAAAATT
>NW_017324111.1:0-274 GCF_000935625.1 Nanorana parkeri | reverse complement strand
TTTTTTAAATTTAGAGAAAACTCTTTGAAGAAAGTGAATTTGACTACTGTTAGGAGCATACACATTGCAGAGGATGGTTGGTACTGTATTCCATGTTCCATATAACATCACATATCTTCCCTGTTTATCTACTAGTATATGAACAGGTTTAAACGGACATGAATCCCTCAGAAGAACGACAACTCCAGCCTTCTTATTTGGAGAAGAAGCGGCATATGATCTAGGGTATTGAGAGCGTAGGAATTTAAAGGAGTTAAGGGGGGTATAATGTGTC
>NW_017324110.1:0-275 GCF_000935625.1 Nanorana parkeri | reverse complement strand
TGTGTGACTTCCAACACTTGGTGGATACACATGGCCTCTCCGGCAGGTGGTATTTCCAGTTCCTCCAGATTGCACACGACCTAAGGTCCCAGTTTCAAGGCGGTCCACCAGTGATCTCGCCCACCCCGATACTTGACACGGTACTATTGGCCACTAACACCAAGGGGATTATCTCCTTCCTGTATGCTCATCTTTTACTTAAGTCGCCCGCTCTTCTCCCTCTACGGCGCAGGAAGGGTTGGGAGGGTGATGTAGGCCCCATGTCGGATGACACC
>NW_017324109.1:0-275 GCF_000935625.1 Nanorana parkeri | reverse complement strand
TTGGTGGCAAAAGGGGGACCTACTCAATATTAGGCAGGTGGGACCATGAGGTTATAGAGGTGATTAATTCTGTGTATGAAATACATATTTCTAATAACCTGCTTGCCTGTATTTTGGCATATATGAACCTCCCGATAAGGACTCTTATACTGGTATAGCTACATCTAGAGCATTTTTTGTTGCTCATAGAATGCTTGCCCTTAAAGGGATCTCAGAGATAGCACCTACTAGGGGTGAATGGATGAAAGAATTAGATAGACTGGTACTCTTTGAGA
>NW_017324108.1:0-275 GCF_000935625.1 Nanorana parkeri | reverse complement strand
GATGTCGGTGATGTCATTGAGGGCGGAGACATCTTCCCGTGTTATAACTTTGCAGCTCTGCCCCGGAAATCCACCGATTCATCCTTCCGGCAACGCCGTCATCTGGTGCTGCTCCTCACCGGGATCCTGGGTGTGACCCGTCTCGTCTTCTAACCGCTTCATCGTCATGACAACTGTCCCCTTCCGGCAACTTCTATTGATGAATAAAAGATGTTTTATGAAATGTCCGACCTCCGTCCAATCACCAGAGACCTCCCAATGTGTCACCTGACCCT
>NW_017324107.1:0-275 GCF_000935625.1 Nanorana parkeri | reverse complement strand
TATTTTATAGTAAACTTTGGTTCTAGATATGCAATGTATAATAAATCACAGTAATCATATAAAGCCAATTTATTTTGTGTGTGTTCTTTACCTTAGAATAACCCAAAACATTTTGCAAACAATGATAAGTATAAGCAGAGTCAGATTTACCAATAGGCACAGAAGCAAAGAGGCATTTTTTTTCCTTGACACACAGTTTTTCCCATCATAAAAATAAATATTCATCTCATTTCTGCTTACAGTATCTATGCATTGTCACAATAGTCGAAGGCAAG
>NW_017324106.1:0-275 GCF_000935625.1 Nanorana parkeri | reverse complement strand
CCTTTGATTGTCATGTATTCTATGTTATATGTTATATGTCATTGGCTATTTAAAAAGGGCTACAGCTATGATATGGTGTATATGCTTTGAATCTGCTGTTTCTTCCTTCACTGTCCAATCACAGGTTGTGGGCAAGTACAAGATCAAATTTATTACTTAACTGTAGTATAGAAAAATCATGCCTGGAGTCTGGCTGTATTTTCTGCAGGACAATGCAAACCTCAAGAATTTAGAGACAAAAATACAAATCATTTGCAGGTGAGACTGCTCCTGTA
>NW_017324105.1:0-275 GCF_000935625.1 Nanorana parkeri | reverse complement strand
TGGGAACGAGTCCCCAATGGATTGCTCATGAGATGTAGGGGAAACATGATAGTGTGAGGCTCGAATTGAGGCCCCTGGGTTGTACACAATCTAGTTTAAAATCCAGAAGGCCTCCCTGTGGAGGAGCTGTTTTGCCCTCTGTCGCCTCCCCTAGTGTGCACATGCACCTGCTCAACGACCATACCCCTGAGCTCATGGATTTGGTGTCTGAATTTAGCAAAATGAATCGCAACTGGTTTACTCAAATCTAGTGTTTCATTCTTTTGCATTTTGTC
>NW_017324104.1:0-275 GCF_000935625.1 Nanorana parkeri | reverse complement strand
AGTGCCAGTAGGATCTATGACTGCCCCAATATGGGCGGTGTTTTGTTGGGCACGGGCGATTTGAGCTAGTAGTTTGCCTGTAGCATCGCCCTCTGCCCAAAACACTCCTTTTGAAAAAAATTATTTACGCTGCGATTTCTGTTTAAGCAGGGTCTCCAGGTGCGCCCCCGCCTCCCGCCACACACGGCAATTGTTCTTGGAGGGGTTTCCCACATACTCCAGCTCTCTCGTCGTCACTAGCTGGCGTGCCTCCTCCTCTACACGTCTAGAAGAAG
>NW_017324103.1:0-275 GCF_000935625.1 Nanorana parkeri | reverse complement strand
GTACTGGGAGCAATGTAACTGATAAGAATGCAGCACAGGAAGTCTTAAAGGCCCAGTCCCCCTTTAGGACCATGTGACACTGTACGGCGATATTTACAGTGCAGCAGGAGCGGTGACATCACAGCAGCTGTAGTCCGGCCACGCCCCCTCCAGGCACATAATAGAAGGTCCGTTCCTCTGTACCCTGCAAGAGCCTGCGCATTGCCCATGTGATGCACTGATCGGGAGATTTCTGGCAGGATCAACAGAGCGGATGGGAGGGGTTGGTTGGGGGG
>NW_017324102.1:0-275 GCF_000935625.1 Nanorana parkeri | reverse complement strand
TTTAAGTTAATAAAATTGCAAGCTTTCGGTACATCGATACATTAGATCCCTTCATTCCTTGCACATTTGTAATGGAGGGATCCAAGGAATCCTAAAAGCTTGCATCTTTAATAACTTAAGCTACCCACAATGGGCATTACCTAAACCCCAAACATTCTGCACATTCACACTGAGCTACATCCAAAAAAGCGCATTTTTCATTGAGCGACATTGAGCTACAGTGCACATTTTGTGGCGCTACGTAGTGCGACTTTTCGCAGGGACTTTGTAGCTGC
>NW_017324101.1:0-275 GCF_000935625.1 Nanorana parkeri | reverse complement strand
TCGGCAGGGGATCTGGGGAGAGAGGGGACTATATCATTATAAATTGGAGTGGGCGCTTTGGACTGGCTGCTGCTAAAGTGAAAGAGCCCCCTCTCTGTCCCCGAGCGGACGATCCTCCTTGCTGCCCAGGCCTGTTACAGGAGGGCTGGCTCTACTCCCCTATCAGCAGCCCTGATATTGGTCCCTGAATGGTGGAACACTAGGGCCCATTCGCACATGCGACCAATGCAGCCCTGGTAGTTCCACCAGTGGTCCCTTGGTCCCCTAACCTGTTC
>NW_017324100.1:0-275 GCF_000935625.1 Nanorana parkeri | reverse complement strand
TTCCGTATTGTGTTAGTAATCTAGTGTTACTGGATGCACCAATTCAAGTTCTAACATATCTTCATTGCTTGAGTGACATGGCTGTGTTCAGCACTAGAATTGAGAAAACAAACAACATGCACTCCTTTTCCTTTCCTATTTTTAATAATAAGTGTGACTCCCTCCCTTAATAGACACCTGTCCAATATACTAAGCATACAGCCCTAATTCTCCTTAAAAAGAGGTGGACCTTTGCTATGGGATCTATTCACTAAGCTGCCGTAGGCAGCCGAGTG
>NW_017324099.1:0-275 GCF_000935625.1 Nanorana parkeri | reverse complement strand
GGGCGGCAAATCCAAAGAGTGATTGGCATTGCATAACACTAATACATGAACGCTGCAGCAACACACACACGCATGGCCGCAATGCAAAAGTGTAAAGCTGCCCTAAGGTGACATTAAGGAGAAGGGGTCCTGAGTGGAAGAAAGTGTCACGCTGACGATGAGATTTGGGAGAGGGAAGAGAAGGGGGTCACACAAGAGGAGGTCATCACATTGATAAGGGAAGCCGGGAGAGAGGTGGAGGACTCTATGGAGAATGAATGCCAGGGCAAAACAGG
>NW_017324098.1:0-275 GCF_000935625.1 Nanorana parkeri | reverse complement strand
GACCCTGGCCATAGGACACGTGTTAGACGGGTCTCCTGGGTCGGTATAGCACCCCCTCTTTTCCTACATGCATCACGGCATGACAGGAACGCAGTCAGTGGTACAGGCTTTCCCGTGGTAGCAGGTTCGGCGGCTGGGGTGTAGGTATTGGTCACAAGTGCCTCAGCCTCATTCATACGTCATGACATACACGCTTCTTATACTGACGGTAGGTCATCTGCATATCCGGTCAAATACCACACACGCAGGCAGTTGGTCTAGGAAGCCTGCAGTCA
>NW_017324097.1:0-275 GCF_000935625.1 Nanorana parkeri | reverse complement strand
CTCTCAATGGCACTCCAAATGCACTTCCTGCCTCTGTGTATTTCTTCCAGATCTGTGCAAAAATCCAGCGACTCTTTGAGCTTCCTGTAAGACCAGCAACTTCTGCTCTCTCTCCTTGTGCAGGGTAACTGGCCTTTTATCTGTCCCTCCTGTAGTTTTCTGCATGCAGCATGCAGAAAGTTTTTTTTCTATCTCTACATACAGTAAAAGAAAGGTTCAGTTATGCACAGTAAAGCCTCACAAACTGTTAAGATATTTTATTTCTATTCATCTTT
>NW_017324096.1:0-275 GCF_000935625.1 Nanorana parkeri | reverse complement strand
GAGCCCCCTCTCCTGCTTACCTTTTTGCAGGGAGGAGGCAACGATCCCTGTGATTGATTGTAAGGTCTGCTGCAGACCTTACTAATCAATCCTTTTTGGCAGGCGTTCACTGAAGGAGTTCAGAGCGCTGGCCGACAGGATCCGAGTGCCGAAACAGAGGAGCAGTTTTGCGGTCTGCATCCGACAGAGATGCAACCCGTGTAGCTGATCCCGCTAGTCAGGTACGTGGTTGTGAGCTGGCTGTGGGCCACATAGTACCGGCTCACGGGCCGGTA
>NW_017324095.1:0-275 GCF_000935625.1 Nanorana parkeri | reverse complement strand
AAGCCCCTGAGCACTGTTTGCAATAACAAGGTTCTGTTACACCCTAGAGGTAATACTGTGGAGCTCTGGCTGTCAGTTTTTATTAGAGCACAACCTACAGAAAAATTGTTAGCAGAGCCTAATCATTCTCTCTCCAGTACAGATGAAAGGGTTGAAATGTTTGAAGGGCCTTAGATTTAAATAATAATATTTCCCCATCCCTTTTGCAGAACTAACTGCAATTTTGACATGTAAAGTAATGTTAGTCACAAAGACAATCATGACATATGGGATCT
>NW_017324094.1:0-275 GCF_000935625.1 Nanorana parkeri | reverse complement strand
ACAAGAAATTGCACCTGGCGGGTGGTAGTGCGTATGTGGGATGAGGATGCCTCCGCCCCATCCTCCAGGGATGCTATTCGATTTTCTGCCTCTGATATCCTCTGGGCCTGGTTCAAGAGCTCCTGACGCAGGGATTGGATCCCCTTCGAAATCGCCTTGTTAACCGCGTCCTGAATAGTGGGCCGAAGTAGTTTTGCCACTTCTGCGGCTATCAGGCTGTGATCTGACATGGAGGGTAAATCCTCCTCCGACGAGGCACTGATGTCAGGGATATC
>NW_017324093.1:0-275 GCF_000935625.1 Nanorana parkeri | reverse complement strand
GGAAAAAAACAGTTAGCATGCAGCATTAAAGTTTAGTGCTTCAGGTCACTCTGCAATAGCAGATTATATCAATGTGGGGCAGGGTGGTGGCTCACTGGTAAGCATCACGGCATTACTACACCTGTTCTTGAGGTCAGTTCTTATCTTAGAATCTGTCAACAGGGAGTTTGTATGATCTGTCCATGCAGTTGTGCATTTCCCCCTATATTGTACAATTGTCTTACACTCCTCCAATTATGTTCAATTACAAAAATGTACAAAAGAGTGAAATATTA
>NW_017324092.1:0-275 GCF_000935625.1 Nanorana parkeri | reverse complement strand
GAGTGAACATGTTGTATAATTGTCACTAAGTATATGCACTTTTATAATATTAGAGATAGTGCAGTGTCTTTTGTTTAATGTATTGTGGGAAAAGTTTATATAGCTTCTCTCTATGTCTGCAGCTGTCAATAGGGTGTTATTGAGGGGTTTGGGACAGAGCACTATAGCACGGATAATCATTTGTTTTGCTAGTGGAGTCCAATGGATCTCAGACTACCCAAGGTCGGGGGAGCACAGCACAGTGACATGCTCCCTCGGACAAACATATACAGTTC
>NW_017324091.1:0-275 GCF_000935625.1 Nanorana parkeri | reverse complement strand
GAAAAATGGGATTTAAAAAATGAACTTTTTTAAAATTAGTTTATTTTTTTAATATATTATTTTAATACACTGTAATATATATATATATACTGTATGTATATATATTTATTTGTTTTTTGTATAAAACTGATGGCACTGCAGATGCCACAGGAGCCTGAAGGTGACAGTGTTCATCTGCAGGCCGAAAGCTTCGATTTTTTCAGTGAAGCCTTGTGCCTGCATATGATCACTATGGGGGTCTATTCACTAAGCTGTCGAGGGCAGCCGAGTGAATG
>NW_017324090.1:0-275 GCF_000935625.1 Nanorana parkeri | reverse complement strand
CCCCTCCAATGGTGTCACCCGGGTGCGGGCCACACCCCACTTGTGACGCCACTGCACTGATCAATCTTGAACAGACTTATCGGCCTTCCTAGCTTTCTTCCTTGAACTACAGGGCACCTACGTCCTAAGTAATGGAAAGCAGGAGAGGGGGAGGTGTTTGCAGATCAGGATAGCAGACTAGGGTGACAACGCTGCATCTTCAGTATGGCAAATGAGCGTTGTCACCCTAGGACAGGAACTCTGTTACTGGCAGGATGACCAAGTAAAAATAAAGA
>NW_017324089.1:0-275 GCF_000935625.1 Nanorana parkeri | reverse complement strand
ATGTGATATCCAAAACTGTGTTACAAAGCAATAAACCAAAAGAAAGGGGGGTACAATAGCATTGGTTGTGTGGGATCCAACCTGGGAGCTCAGATCCCATTGTACTGGTATCACATTAAGTCACAAAGTAGGATGGAAAGGAATACATGTATACTTCAATCGGGTGGGCCAAAGAATTAACAGATCCCACTAACCCTGTGGGAGTACTATGATCACTAAACATTTGGAAGGGTTTATAACAGGGGCGCCCACTATTTTTCGTCTGGAGATCTACT
>NW_017324088.1:0-275 GCF_000935625.1 Nanorana parkeri | reverse complement strand
AAGATCTTCCACATGTGCTTCAAACCATATTCACCAATATCTTAGGTTGGCCCTCTTCCAAACAAGTAGAACTTGATCGAGCTCACAGAGCGCTCAGGCCTAGAGGCGCTTCTTCGCTCCCGCGTGACATTATCTGCAGGGTGCACTACTATGCAATCAAAGAAGAAATTATGCGGAAGGCCCGGATCTTAAAGACCCTGGAATTTGATGGCACCGCAATTCAGATTTTCCCTGACCTTTCGTGGTATACACTACAGCAACGGAGGAATATTCAG
>NW_017324087.1:0-275 GCF_000935625.1 Nanorana parkeri | reverse complement strand
GAATGGAGGAGCAGTGTTGTCACCCTAGAGTGAGACTACACAACAACTTCCCCCTTTTCCATAGCATGGGGGGCGGGTCTTTTTGTACTCCACAAAGAGAGGTGGGAACAATGTGAATTGATAAGGGTCCAGCACAGGAAGTTATCCGCTCTCATTGGCATGTTTATCACATCAAAAAGGACCAGATAGGAGAAGTTCAATCACGGAAAGAAATATGCAGTTTTATACATTTTACTACAAAGGAACAGATTGTTTCCGCAGTGGGCTGTGCAAGG
>NW_017324086.1:0-275 GCF_000935625.1 Nanorana parkeri | reverse complement strand
ATGTGCCAAATATTTTCAGTTGGTGAAAGGTCTGGATTGCAGGCAGGCCAGTTCAGCACCTGGACTCTTCTACTACAAAGCCATGCTGTTGTCAAAGATGCAGTATGTAGTTTAGCACTGTCCTGCTGCAATATGCAAGGCCTTCCCTGAAAAAGATGTCTGGATGGGATGGGTCGTTGTCTGGATGGGAGCACATGCTGCTCTAAAACCTGGATTGTGAATAGACCCCATTGTATTCTGCTTTTATGTAGATTTTACACAGCGTCCCAACTTTT
>NW_017324085.1:0-275 GCF_000935625.1 Nanorana parkeri | reverse complement strand
AGAAATATAAGGGGAGACAGAGGGCAACCCTGGCGAGTGCCGTTTGAAATGTCGAACGGCTCAGACAGGACGCCATTCACTCTGACCGCTGCCATAGGATCCGAATAGAGTGAACCTATCCATCGCCTCATATTGACGCCAAGACCCACATGTATGAGCGTCTCTCTCAAGAACGTCCAATCCACCCTGTCAAACGCCTTCTCCGCGTCTAAGGACAGCAGGAGAAGAGGCGTGGACCTGGATCGAGCTAGGTGGGTCACAGTCAGGGTCCTGAT
>NW_017324084.1:0-275 GCF_000935625.1 Nanorana parkeri | reverse complement strand
GTCATAATAATCTGGCCATTCAGTGTATATCTCTAAATCTATTTCTCTATATCTTTAGATTTCTATATCTATATATCTCTATCTCTCACATTGTGCCTCCTGTTAGGTCCCTGTTACTATCGTGGGATTTGAATTTGGTGCTTTCGGTGTTGCAAGATTCTCCCTTTGAGAATATGAGGGAGATTCCCTTGTTAACCTTTCTCAGAAGGTTGCTTTTTTGGTAGCGATCACCTCTGTTTGTCGGGTTTCTGAGTTGGCAGTGCTATCCCTCTAAG
>NW_017324083.1:0-275 GCF_000935625.1 Nanorana parkeri | reverse complement strand
TTGTGTCTGGCAGCTGTAAGGAGCGTTTCCTTGGTACGATAATAGTGAAGCTTAACCAGTAAATCACGGGGTGGTTCGTCTGGTTTCTTGCGGGTCAGTGTGTGATGGACCCTATCCATTTCTAGGCGTTCCGCCGGTAGTTCTGGTGCCAGTTCCTGGAAGAGAGCTAGTGCTGTGGAAAACAGGTCTGTGACATGTTCTGGTAGGCCACGAATTGGCAGGTTCGAGCGGCGGGACCTGTTCTCCATATCCTCCAGTTTGGATAATAGGGTCTT
>NW_017324082.1:0-275 GCF_000935625.1 Nanorana parkeri | reverse complement strand
CTGTCCTCAGGGTCCGATCTGCCCCAACCCCCCGCACCCAGAGATCAAAGTAGCAAACCTGTAGGGAAAGAAAAAATGCAAATCTATTAAGACACATAGGTGCGAGGGGGGGGGGGAACCCATGACAAACGACTAAAGCAGCGAAGGATACGGTGAAGTCCATAGTCCTCTCAGTTCAGAGTTCAAGGTTCCCGATCTTCCTGGGGCTGGGTAAGGGCCTCCCGACGGGGGGGTCGCTGTTGGCTCCTTGCTCTACATTGAGCCCTCGGGGGTAG
>NW_017324081.1:0-275 GCF_000935625.1 Nanorana parkeri | reverse complement strand
GTCTCATCAGCTGTATTTATATTCATTGAGAGTATTTCTGATATACAATTCAGACTGTTATCATCCTGCAGTAACCCTGGCACCCAGTTGTATCTCATTGTTACTCCAGAAAAGGGGAAAAAAACAAACATGGAGACCTCAAAGCACATAAAGAATTTGATGACAATGTTAAAGATGAATGCAACAAATATTATTCGGAAAACCAGCACAGCAAATGATGCAGCATTGGTGAAAAAAATTCAGAATAGCATTGAGAATGTTATAAAAAACTGTCA
>NW_017324080.1:0-275 GCF_000935625.1 Nanorana parkeri | reverse complement strand
AAAAAAAGAACAATATAGGTATATAAAATAAACTCTGCAAGTTGAATTTCTGTTGCTTACATGGGAACTGGAAGAAACTCTATTATAATGAACCAAGCAAAGATATTTGCTGAACCCAGTGGTAAATCCACAAACTTTGAAGATACTCCCTGATTCTTATTAAAGTGAATGGAAGGCAATTATTGTTCTTTTTCTGGCCCATTTTAAGGCCATGGAATGTTTTATTCAAAAGGACATGGGGAGCTGGACACTGCCAAGGGGAGTTATGTACTAAT
>NW_017324079.1:0-275 GCF_000935625.1 Nanorana parkeri | reverse complement strand
TAATAATTCTGGCAGACATGAGGGATAACACTGCATTTAAAACTTTGCTGCAATCATGACATGAAACTGATATGTCCTATTATCGATATGACCTAAGCTCAGACTTTGATAAAAGAAAAAAAATCTAGTGTATTGGGCTTTTTCTCTAAAATACAAACACAGAATGTGTATATAAGTATGATCAGTGCAAGCACAGCAGGCTTACTAGCTACTTACACGTCAGCTGGCATAGGCTCACACTCCTGGGCAAGGTCATAACATATTGTATGAGCATC
>NW_017324078.1:0-275 GCF_000935625.1 Nanorana parkeri | reverse complement strand
GGGCCCCACAACCATGACAGGGCCCGGGGTAAGTGCCCTCTGTGCCCTGCGTTAAATACGGCCCTGACGCTATGACACCTAATAGACCAGCCTATTTAAACCTGCCTGCCTGATTAAAAGTTGCTGGATTGTCCTTAAGCTAGTTCCTGTGAATCTGTTGGATTTGCTTACCTTTTACCTGGATTGCTCCTGACCACTTTGATTGCGGCCTGTCCATTGACCTCCTGCTTGTTCACTGGATCTGCCTCTGTCTCCTGCCTTTGTACCTCGCTGCC
>NW_017324077.1:0-275 GCF_000935625.1 Nanorana parkeri | reverse complement strand
CCGCTACTGACCAGTCCCCGCCCACTCCGCTGGGCTCGTTCTCGTTTGGCTGTGTGCAGGAGGGGCAGAGTGTGGGAGAGGGGGGCAATGTATATAGAAAAGGGGGGCAATGTATATAGAGAAGGGGACAATGTATATAGAGAAGGGGACAATGTATATAGAGAGGGGTGCAATGTGTATAGAGAGGGGTGCAATGTGTATAAAGAGGGGGGGCAATGTATATAAAGAGGGGGGCAATGTATATAAAGAGGGGGGCAATGTATATAGAGAGGGGG
>NW_017324076.1:0-275 GCF_000935625.1 Nanorana parkeri | reverse complement strand
AATATTAATATGACCATAAGATTAAAATACCATAAAACATTTCTAAGAACACAAGGAGAAAAGCTGCTGAACTCAGACTAAAAGCCTCCAGAATAGTAGTATAACGAAATGTACAGCGCTAAATGTCCTTCAGGAAGTTCAATACAAATTACAATTAAGGATCAAAGTGATGTTACCTCCGTGTCAAACAAATCATGAAAGGGTGTGTGTATATCAAAATGTGTAACAAATTAAAAATTGTCAACCGTGATAATAAAACGTGTTATAAATTAGCT
>NW_017324075.1:0-275 GCF_000935625.1 Nanorana parkeri | reverse complement strand
GATAAGTATACATAAGCATAGAGACTAACATTGCACTACAGAACTATCTACAGCTCAAAAGACAAATAAAAAGTACATTAGCATATGATGCTGCATTTCCAACACTCCTTCTCAACAGCATATGCGTTGCAATATGACATTTAGCTTCTCTCAAAGGAAACTGTAATTAATCTTTGTCAATAGCTTGGTGAGTGCATCCGCAGTCATTGCTTCTGATAAGCAGTATTGCGTGTTGATAATAGCTTGCTCTTGAGTGTCCCTTAGCAGATTATACT
>NW_017324074.1:0-275 GCF_000935625.1 Nanorana parkeri | reverse complement strand
AAGCGTACTTTTCTCTGGGTTTACTGTGAATCCTGCCTTTCAGAGGCCATCCAGGACTAACTGGACCTTTTGCAAATGACTCTCCCAGTCTCGGCTAAAGATGACGATGTCATCCAGGTAAGCTCCTGAGTACTCCTTATGGGGTCTTAGGACTTGATCCATGGCCCTCTGAAAAGTGGCTGGGGCCCCATGCAACCTGAACGGCATTCTGACATACTGCCATAATCCTTCTGAGGTGGCAAACGCTGTTTTTTCTCTGGCTTCATCTGAAAGGG
>NW_017324073.1:0-275 GCF_000935625.1 Nanorana parkeri | reverse complement strand
GCACTTTATCAGTGGACTTACCTGTCTTGCCCCTGGCGGGGTCCCCCGCCGTCTCTTGTGGGATAGGGACCCCATCTGAACAAAGGGGGGTCGGAGTTACGACAGCAGGTGAAATTCCCGTGGAAGCCGTCGCCCGCGGCAACCATGCCTCGACCGGCGCAACAGGGGAGGGGCCGGAGGGAACACACTGCAGTAACCCATAGAGACCAGTAATAAACTGCTGCAGACCCAGTTGGTCATGGACTACCGATTGCGCTGGCGCACCCTGCCTGGAC
>NW_017324072.1:0-275 GCF_000935625.1 Nanorana parkeri | reverse complement strand
AAAGTCAGTGCAAATGAAAGAACTCGTGTAAATTTTGATTTGTGGAAATAAGTGGGAATCTCCTTCATTACAGATCCTTGCTTTTTTCCATAAACAGAAAACTGTATATCAGAGCAGTATAAACATTCTGAAAGTTTGTGATTATTTTTTCTGATTTATATTTATATTGCTTTTAACGTGCACTTACACTTTTTATAACTGTGGATGCAGTTTTTTTACGTACACTTTTGATTTATTTATTTATTTACATGTGTTATCATATCAATTTTGGTTTT
>NW_017324071.1:0-275 GCF_000935625.1 Nanorana parkeri | reverse complement strand
GGTTGATGTCTATGTACTGTATATGAGTTATGTGCACACACAACCAAGTATGCAGTAGTGAAGTTACTTTGACTTTTCCAGTAGGAATTAGCGAGGGAAACTACTGTCAGTTAGCTTCCTAAGTTGGAGTAGGCCATTTTATTTGTGTTACTTTTGAGTTTCTGCTGGAAGCTATTTTGTTTAAAAGGGAAAGCGTACCCTATTGATAGAAAGAGACTTTTATGTTTGATCGCAACAATGCTGCATTTACTGCCAATCAATTCCTGCCTACAGGC
>NW_017324070.1:0-275 GCF_000935625.1 Nanorana parkeri | reverse complement strand
ATCTGGTATTCGGGGTCTCGGTATCTGGTATTCGGTGTCTCATTGGGATTTTCTGGTGAATAATTGAAGATTTTGTTCCGGTAGAAAAGAAAATCCTGAAAATCTGTGTGGATGGAGCTCGGCGTCTGATTGGGTGGTTCTGGAGGATCGAGGTGATAGCGAGAAACATTTCTGGTGTCGGGGGTGCGGTGTGACGTGTCGGGATGCGGTGTTGGATTTATGACGGTCAGCGCTCATGTTGGATTTATGGCGGTCGGCGCTCATGTTGGATTTAT
>NW_017324069.1:0-275 GCF_000935625.1 Nanorana parkeri | reverse complement strand
CCCCCACCCCCACATTTACACACATATAAACGTAAATATGCCTCAAACGTAAATACGCGAAAATGACAATTGCGCTACACACGTTACATATCGCCGTGAATGTTGTAGTGATAGCAATCATTTTAGGGCCATCAATCACTGATAACACTAAACTGATGAGCAGTGAAAGCTTTTAAAGCATCGCCTGTGGCCAATTTTGGGTATTATAGTCTTTTGAGGTTTCACGATTGCACGCAACTTTAACCCTTTCGCTGCCAAGCCCTCCGGAACATTTT
>NW_017324068.1:0-275 GCF_000935625.1 Nanorana parkeri | reverse complement strand
CCCATCCAGATCATAAACACGTCATCGATGAATCTGAGCCATGTTAGGATGTATTCGGAGAAACCATAGGCATCGAGATCGTGGAATAAATCACGCTCCCACCCCCCCAGATACAGGTTGGCGTAGGACGGAGCACAACATGTGCCCATCGCCACCCCCTGTACCTGGAGAAAGTGGGAGTCCTTAAATGTGAAAACATTGTGTGTCAAAATAAACGAAAGGAGCTCAAGTATAAAAGCATTATAAGCCATAGATGAATTAGTTCTTTCGTCTAA
>NW_017324067.1:0-275 GCF_000935625.1 Nanorana parkeri | reverse complement strand
CCCTACATAATTTAGTAGTAAAATCTTGGTACATTCATTAAAAAACCTTCAGTTAAAACTAAATTGTCAAAATATCATACAGTCTTCCCAAAATTAGTTCATATGATCCTACTGGTCAATTTCTTGTCCAAAAAATTAGTAGGAGAGATTACTGTAGAATCTTAAGATGGTAATGTGATGTGGTCACATAACACTCGGAGGAGATTTTTGCCCCTTGAAACACTCAGTAGCCACAACTCAGGTAAGTTGTCATCAGCCATCATCAGTCTCTACGG
>NW_017324066.1:0-275 GCF_000935625.1 Nanorana parkeri | reverse complement strand
CAATAATGATAATATATATATATGTATGATTTATGTATGATTGTATTCAGTTTGGTTATCCTTTAATAAAGGATTAAGAACTTTTTTTAGGTCATTGTAGTTTGGATCACACAGTGGTAGAATGTTACACAACAATGTGGAACACACAGACACACAAGTTCACAAAAGGTTGTATTCAATGGACCAGAGCCTTTATTCAACCTCAAATACTATGTAACTATTTAATGAAGCAATGCTGATTTGTGTTTTTACTTCTATTGCAAAATTTCAAGGCT
>NW_017324065.1:0-275 GCF_000935625.1 Nanorana parkeri | reverse complement strand
TTTTTTAACTTTGGGGGTCCCTCCTAACTTTTCTAACCGACCTAAAGGGTCTGGTATCAATTGGGGGGAACCTCATGATTTGTTTTTCCTCTTTTGCAGTCGTATTTTCTCCTCTAATGTCACTTTGCTGCAACGAAAATTCCTCCACTAAAAAATTTTGTACAGAAAACCGCTAACAAATTTGGGAATCAGAAATTCGGATTTATTTGCATTCGTCATTTCTCTTATCCGGAAATTTGTATACATCCGAATCTCTACATTTCCAAAAATTAGTC
>NW_017324064.1:1964-2226 GCF_000935625.1 Nanorana parkeri | reverse complement strand
GGCAACACTTTTGCTTTTTTAGTTGACCTATTCTTTTGTTACTTATAGTTTCACCTGATATGTATTTCTTCCAAGAGACAAATAAAGTGAAACAAAACAAATTTGGGGCAGAAACTTTTAACAGAAGTTCTTAGTTTAGTCCTAAGACAGTCAAAACAGTCCTTGATTTGACACTGTGTCAGCTGACTGTGAGTACTGCAATACTATCATCAGTGGCGTTACTAGCGGGGAGGGTCCCGCCCCAGGTGACATCATTGGAGGG
>NW_017324064.1:0-275 GCF_000935625.1 Nanorana parkeri | reverse complement strand
CCTCATCTGCTCATGGTAGAAGCCCAGGGCATGGTTTACTTCATGTTGTACAATTCCTCTGACGACGCAGACACCAGCCAGTGAAACTGTCTGGCCTCCACCAATTTTTCCAAGATATGATGAACAGCTAGAAATATGAAACATGAATTCAAAACAATTAATCTTCAGTATCATTTAGTAGGAAAAGACAAAAGGTTTAATTGAAATAATGAATTAATCTGAGAAAGAAAATCATAAATATTTGTTTGTGATAAGCACAAACTTTCTAACTCATA
>NW_017324063.1:1862-2137 GCF_000935625.1 Nanorana parkeri | reverse complement strand
ACGTGGAACGTGAAAGGATTGAGAACACCTAACAAACGTAATCAAATATTACGCCATCTTAAGAAACTTAAAACAGATGTAGCCCTTCTTCAAGAAACCCACTTGCCAGCACAAGACATACTCCGCCTAAGACGTTCTTGGGTGGGAGTTGCTATGGGAGCTCCATCAAACGGCCGCACGGCCGGTGTAATCACGCTCATTCGGAAAACTCTGCCTTGCTCGGTCTTAGGCCATATTTCAGACACGAACGAGGGCAGATGGTCTTGCACCACAGT
>NW_017324063.1:0-215 GCF_000935625.1 Nanorana parkeri | reverse complement strand
CAAGATCAATGTTGACAAGAGCGAACTGATGTTCCTCTCGCGGACTGCCATATCCATGGACTCACAATGGATAACCAAATACCCCCTACAACTACGTAACAGATCGGTCAAATATCTAGGTATTCACTTACCAAAAAATCCACTAGAACTATACACTCTTAATTTTACCCCCATCATACGCAAAATTATTCAGGAACTACATGCTTGGGCCAATC
>NW_017324062.1:0-275 GCF_000935625.1 Nanorana parkeri | reverse complement strand
GGATAGGGCAATGTCACGCCCCCCAATCATACTAGACCAGGTCAGACCCTCAGTTCGCGCATTGCCCTTAAGAAACTATTTTAGGCATTTGTAGACACGTCAAATAAAATTCAAATAAAATGAAAAGCATATTAAAAAAAAACACAAATCACTTGGAACATGGAAGCTTTTTTGTTTTTTGCCTACAGAAAAACCTACTATCATGTTTCTGGAACGTGCTCAGTGTAGAGTATTGTAGCGTGTTAGACATCGATTAGGACAGAAAGTTTGTACCA
>NW_017324061.1:0-275 GCF_000935625.1 Nanorana parkeri | reverse complement strand
GGCTGTATATAGGGCGAGGGGAGCCGGGGCTGTATATAGGGTGAGGGGTCAGGAGAGGGATGCCGGGGCTGTATATAGGGCGAGGAGAGGGGGGCCGGGACTGTATATAGAGTGAGAAGAGGGAAGCCGGGCTGTGTACAGGGTGAGGTAGAAGCCGGGTCCGCAGAGTAGGCCGCAGCCTCCCTGTGGTAGTGTATACCTGCCATGGCTGCCCTCTAGGAGCAGGCCTTCCTATCCGGGGGGAAGAGGCTTCCTTCACACTGCACTCTCTCGCA
>NW_017324060.1:0-275 GCF_000935625.1 Nanorana parkeri | reverse complement strand
GTTTCCTGGAACTGCTCAGCCCCACTGGCTGAGAGTCCTGGCTGACTACAACCCCCAGTTCTACTGTGGGATTTCCACATATACTTTGTATATTGTTTGTGTTATCTATTTAGAATGTTTAGATATATGCCAACATAGTTACTGATTTGGTGTATATTGATTAGTTTTCTTCAGAATTAAAGCCCTCCTGAGGATGCCTGTTTTTAGGTGAAACATGTGAGGCATCCAAAGAAAGAATAATATCATGTGTTCAATTTTCCTATGACTAATTAGGC
>NW_017324059.1:0-275 GCF_000935625.1 Nanorana parkeri | reverse complement strand
CCCATCCAGATCATAAACACGTCATCGATGAATCTGAGCCAAGTTAAGATGTATTCGGAGAAACCGTAGGCATCGAGATCGTGGAACAACTCACGCTCCCACCCCCCCAGATACAGGTTGGCATAAGACGGAGCACAGCATGTGCCCATCGCAACCCCCTGTACCTGGAGTAAGTGGGAGTCCTTAAATGTAAAAACATTGTGTGTCAAAATAAACGAAAGGAGCTCAAGTATGAAAGCATTATAAGCCACAGATGAATTAGTTCTTTCGTCTAA
>NW_017324058.1:0-275 GCF_000935625.1 Nanorana parkeri | reverse complement strand
CCTTTCCGCATTTGCTCATCTTCATTGAAATACCTGGGGGTCTCCCTCCCGACTGACCAAGCCGACCTGTTTTCTGCGAACTTCCGCCCCTTACTGGACAAGCTCACTCTAGATTTAACCACCTATGATCGCAAACGTATTTCCTGGCTGGGGCGCATCAATGCACTCAAAATGGACATAGTCCCTAGATTTCTCTATTTGTTTCAGACAGTTTCTATCGCCCTGCCATCCGCTTACCTGAAACAGGTCCAACAGGCCTTCACAAAGTTTATCTG
>NW_017324057.1:0-275 GCF_000935625.1 Nanorana parkeri | reverse complement strand
GTCCCATAAGGCATTACAAGACTCTGGCAGCCACAGGCATGACCTTCAGCGACAGATGCATGATGCCATTTGTAGTTTCACCACAAGCTGGATGGCCAACATTTGCCTACCTATGCTCTTTTGTATTTTCCAATGCTTCTCCCCCAGCAACTACATAAAAAGGTATATATGAAGATTAGGGGACGAAGAAGCTGGGCCAGCACTGACAGTATTTAGACACTCCCAGAAGAGGAGAGGGCTGTGGGGTACAAAGAGAGGGGCCTATGCTAGAGAAT
>NW_017324056.1:0-275 GCF_000935625.1 Nanorana parkeri | reverse complement strand
TCTATGAAGGAGAATTTTGCAACTGTCATCCGTGTTTGAGTGATTATATATATACATACATCTGCAAGAGAGTGTTTGCCTAAATCTAGGTCCCTGTATTTTACTGGACATTCTGGCCAGGGAGAAATCCAAAGAGGATGTAGAGCTATAGCCCTTCACACTACCTCCTAGTAAGTAAGCCTATTAGAGATAGCATATGGAGAGGGCATATATAGCTCTATACATACCCCCTATACATCCGCAGTGTACGCCTCAGACTCTGCCTCCCTATAGAT
>NW_017324055.1:0-275 GCF_000935625.1 Nanorana parkeri | reverse complement strand
TTTTTTTCCGCTAACAATTCGTTTTTAATTTTGTTTTCACTGTTTATTGTTCCCCAGTTTACTTATGATCATTAAAAGGATGCTGAACTCTATAATGTAATGTTCATACTGCCTTTTATATGTTAGGTCATCTACAATCTGGAGGTAAAGGCGGTCATTGGGAAGGTAGCGATGAAGAGCACGGAAAGATCAATATTAACATAAAAGGAGGAAAGAAAAAATCATCTAAAGAGGATCATTCAAAGGAAAATAAGGGTATGTTTTGTATATAATGT
>NW_017324054.1:0-275 GCF_000935625.1 Nanorana parkeri | reverse complement strand
TTTTTTGTTGTTGTAGCTTTTGCTGGAGTAAATAAAGTACTTTATGAAGCAGAAAATGGTGTGGGGTGCTATTGATCTGAATAATAATCATCCATTTTGTATTGAATTAGTTGTTTCTTTTTATTTTGTGTGGGGTTGGGGAGGGTCAGATGCTATCCAGACGTCTTGGGACTGATTTATACATTGCAGGACAACGTTTTGGCTTCATTTGATGCCTCACCTAGAAGAGCTTTAGAATTCAGAAATAAGAAGCTAATAGAAAAATCACTAAGCTT
>NW_017324053.1:0-275 GCF_000935625.1 Nanorana parkeri | reverse complement strand
TGGATATTCTGTAGACCTGAAGTACAAAAACTACAAGCAGTTAACCTGAGAAATGTGGTCTGAAAATACATAGAGGAGACCCAGTCTACCTGTCCAGGGCTTTGATGTATCTTCCAGGAAATGTATGACTACACAGGCGAGAATATATTAGGTTGAAAATACACCATACGGCCAAAATATGGTGGAAAACCTCACAATGATGGTGTTTTCAGTGGGGGAAAGCTAATGCTAAAGCATACAAAGACATTTTAGACAACTGTGATAAAAGTTTGGGG
>NW_017324052.1:0-275 GCF_000935625.1 Nanorana parkeri | reverse complement strand
TGTCTGCTCCAGTTTTGATAAATTCCCCCCAATGTGTTTAATTTACTAAAGGAATGGAGAATGTGTACACTTCATACATTGTTTTTATTTTCTGTTGCACATGATTGGGTTTTGAAAGTGAACATAGCTTCACCACATTCACTAAGCTAAGTAAACTTTCACTTTGCTAAGTGAAAAAGTTTTAGTGCCGTGGGAAATCGGCACCAGTGAGTATGCAGTATATACAATTTGAATTGTTGAATCTTCTCTCTTTTTTTCTGATTTTTTTTTTTTTT
>NW_017324051.1:0-275 GCF_000935625.1 Nanorana parkeri | reverse complement strand
CACAGTAAGGTGAATAGGATTAGTGTTTGTTCTTTTTGCCAACATTGAAAGACCTTGCCGAAAGTGCACTGGACAAGTAGAGAAAAATGTTGCAAGTAGTAATTAACAACAATCAATGCAACAAATATCACTGGTATGTATCAGGGGGGTGCAGCTATCTACAGGGACCTAACTACAGTGAAATAGACCTTAGCGAACCTTTGGCAAGTACGGGCACTCATCCCCTTGTACTCAGCTTCTAAGTCCTTTTGTGGGCTGAAGACACACACCATTTT
>NW_017324050.1:0-275 GCF_000935625.1 Nanorana parkeri | reverse complement strand
AGGAGGAGTTGGATAGCCAGAATCTGGCATATATGCAGTCTATGCAGAAAAGCGTGCCAGCAGCGTAAAGGTTAAACTTTCTGTTTGGGATGGGGTAAATGTCACAGAAACTGTTAGCAGCTTACACCCAGACATTTGGTCTGTTAAACCTAACATTGTTAAATGGACCATAAAAGAGAAGGTGTCAGATGTTGAAAGTAATTTCAGTGTCCCCTCAGAGGAAGAACATTTTTTTTTTACTAAGGAACGTTCTCTTCCTAAATTAAAACCCATCT
>NW_017324049.1:0-276 GCF_000935625.1 Nanorana parkeri | reverse complement strand
CAGCGGCAAGTCGGGAAGCTCACCGGGAGGAGAGGGCCAGAAGCATGGCCTCAGCGTGGCGTAAGCGGCGTCGCGTGAGCAGGGTATACCAGCGTAGACGCGAGCGGTAAATTTGAATTTTAGCCGACGAATCGATTTTAATCTACTTAATTGAATAATTGTTGCAGCTCTACACTATATAATTTTGTTATCCGTCTGTCACAGAAATATTTATTCAGGACGTTTAAGACAAATGGTTTAGTGATTGAAGATAATTTTTTTGGCCGTGTACTTCAA
>NW_017324048.1:0-276 GCF_000935625.1 Nanorana parkeri | reverse complement strand
CAGTTTAGTGCTAACAGTGATTGACAGCACTAGAATTATTGTTCTCACTCCAACGTTCGCGGTGACATGTAACATGTGTAGCGGAATTGTCCTTTTCGCATTTAGGCGCACCGACATGTCTTTGCGTGTGTATGTGCGTGCACGTGGGGGACTTAATTTTTTAAAAATGTTAAAATTTTCCTTTTATGTCACTTTCATTTTTATAACTTTTAAACGCTTTTTTTTTTTTTTTACACCAACCCTATTGGTATTACATAGGGGGCTAACAAGCATAGG
>NW_017324047.1:0-276 GCF_000935625.1 Nanorana parkeri | reverse complement strand
GAGACTCTGTCCTCTGCAGGTTCTCCAAGTCCCGCCATCTTCACCTCTACATGCCGGCACTCATGGCCTTCCTGGCTGCCATCACCTCCATCATCTACTACCACAACATCGAGACCTCCAACTTCCCAAAGCTGTTAATAGGTAAGTGACATCAGGCAGTCAGTGGGAGGGTCTCTGCTGCTGATGGGTGGTCAGTGGGAGGGTCTCTGCTGCTAATGGGTGGTCAGTGGGAGGGTCTCTGCTGCTGATGGGCGGTCAGTGGGAGGGTCTCTGCTG
>NW_017324046.1:0-276 GCF_000935625.1 Nanorana parkeri | reverse complement strand
GTGTCCAGATCTCACCAGGGCTGTGTCCAGATCTCACCAGAGTTGAATACAGATCTCATCAGAGCTGAACACAGATCTCACCAGAGCTGCTTGTAGATCTCACCAGAGCTGCGTAAAGATCTCACAAGGTCTGCGTAAAGATCTCAAAAGGTCTGCGTAAAGATCTCACAAGGTCTGCGTAAAGATCTCACCATGGCGGCATCCAGGTCTCACAAGGGGCGAATACATATCTCACCAGAGCTGAATACAGATCTAAGCAGAGCTGAATACAGATCT
>NW_017324045.1:0-276 GCF_000935625.1 Nanorana parkeri | reverse complement strand
GTAGAGCGGGGAAGCCACTTGTTTGTTTACAAGTGATCTCGACGATGTCGCCGAGATGACTTGTATGCAGCCTGCAGGTCCGTCCTCACCCCGCCGCCCCCCTCGCCTACCTCTCTCCTCGCTAGCTTCGTCCTCCCAGCTCTGTCCTCCCCCGCTGCCGTGTATCTCTCTTCGACATTAAAAGCAAATTAAAACTAACCCTGCCGCCCCCACCATCTGGTTACCATTCTCCATGGGGGGGGTTGGCAGGGAGGGGGGCGCATTGAGGAACCTGGC
>NW_017324044.1:0-276 GCF_000935625.1 Nanorana parkeri | reverse complement strand
CTCTCTGCTGTCTCTTCTCTCACTTTCTCTGCTGTCTCTCCATGTATGTCTTTGCTTACCTCCACTGCAGCAGCTTCCCAGGTCTCTTCTCATGCGCCAGAGTCCTGTCCTCTAACGGTGCACGTGTGGCTGAATGTGGCCGACGTTCAGCCGGAAACCGCACGAGCGCTGCGGAAGCAGCGCCGTAGCTTGTTCCTTTTGCACCCGAGGCAAGAAAAAAATATGTCCCCCCAACGGGCGTGTGGCGTCACCCAGCGCCCCGCCTCCAGGATGTGT
>NW_017324043.1:0-276 GCF_000935625.1 Nanorana parkeri | reverse complement strand
ATGCGTTTCGCCCCTCCCCCAGGGGCTTAGTCAGGACGTGCTGGCTTTCAGTTGTGGGATGTATTTGAATATCATCCTCACCTGCCGATCATCATATAAATCAGATCTAACCTTCATTAGTTGATCTGATATTTTGCAGTTCCGAAGACCGTCATCAGTGTATTGAATCATTTTAAAAGAAAAAGGAAAAACAAATAGATAAAAAGTTCTTGTCACATCAACTCTTTAAGTTATTCTGTTATGTCTGATTTTCCATATGGAATTTTGTCATTTTGT
>NW_017324042.1:0-276 GCF_000935625.1 Nanorana parkeri | reverse complement strand
CTCACATCTTAGGCCTGAGCAGATATCCACAAGTATGTTGCAAGACTTTATTCACAAAAATAAGCAGAAATGTTTGCAAGAACATGAAATAATGTTATAAAGATTTATACACAGTTTTGCCCCCTTCCCCTGACCTAAACTAAGCCACCCTCACCCTACACATATGCATACTTAGGTATCTTTCATCTGGAACTCAGCTATTTGTTTACATCCTGGCCAACCGCCGTACATCAGTTGAAATCAGCCGTACATTGGCTGCCTTCGGCTGCACTTCGG
>NW_017324041.1:0-276 GCF_000935625.1 Nanorana parkeri | reverse complement strand
GGAGCAGTTTGCGTCACGCAGACGCCTGAAGCCCCGTATAGGGACTCTAAAAAATGATATAAATTGCCGCCGCTTCAGGAAACGTAAACACCAAAAAAAATCATCTCTATAAACGAAAACCAAGATTAACGCGTTCCACATCCTCCCCTCCCCCCGGGGGACGGCACAGATGGCTGTATTGACTATCCAGCGCTTCCTTGGATGGCGCTCAAGACTACGGGTATGTTTTTTGGCCACCGACTCGCTCCATTGCAGGGGAGCGGAACCGGCGCGCCG
>NW_017324040.1:0-276 GCF_000935625.1 Nanorana parkeri | reverse complement strand
TGCTGCTCCTTGATGTTTAAAAGTTTCAGCTTCCTGCAGAAATCAGCTGGTCCCCTGAGCACTGGCTCTGATATTTCAGGGTACCTCCTTCTGCTTGCAGGGGCCTATAGAAAGCTGTGTGTGTCATCGCACAGGGGTGTGGGAATTTTTCAAACAACTACTGGTCCAAACACTAAAGTGGGGGCCTAATATCCCTGTCCCTCATTACAATCTACTTGTCCTAATACAAAAAATTATTTTAAAAGGAGAACTATGGGGTTAGGGCTTTTCCCCATA
>NW_017324039.1:0-276 GCF_000935625.1 Nanorana parkeri | reverse complement strand
GCTTCTCCAACTATCAGCATGCTTCTGGTCAGCACATGAACCGATTGTCCCCTTTTGCTGCTTCCTTCTCTCAGGCTTCAGCTTTGCTGTACAAGAGACTGCAAGATGCTGATACCAGGGCTCATTCAGGAACTTACGCTGCTTGTTTTTGAAAAATACATTTTATCATGTATTGATTACAGAGCTGCGTTCATTTTTGTCTGTGGTATCTGCTTAGATTTTAACTTTTTTTATGGTTTACAGTGTTAAAGGGGTTCTAAACCCTCCGTTTTTTTT
>NW_017324038.1:0-276 GCF_000935625.1 Nanorana parkeri | reverse complement strand
AAAGTGAAATCTGAAAGTGCTTAGGAGACTGCACATGTACTGCATAGAGGTTCAAAGCCCTTAATGTGCTAAGGTCTCACTGTCTGTATTAGTATTTCAGTCAGTATATACGTAGTTACACACTAGACTCAGGAAATAGGTTTTCATTTTTCACTAATAGTATAGTACTCTCCAGAGACAGCAATATACCACCCAGGAATTCCACTTCTTTACTTAGAAATACCATCATACCACGTAAGAAGCCTATTCTGTTCCTAATATTCACCACTCACCTAT
>NW_017324037.1:0-276 GCF_000935625.1 Nanorana parkeri | reverse complement strand
CAATTCATCTCAGCAAATGTTCCATGCAGTGCTCTCCTCCCTCTACTAGTCACTAGCAAGTAAAAATTTGTTTAGATTCGTTTCGGATTTTCCGTTAATTCGCTTTTCGGGATTTGGGTCCAAAAGTCAATTTGTCTTGGGATTCAGATGAAATCGGTCATATGTACGAATTTCCTTTGACATTTTTTTGGGGGAAACATGTTCAGATGCATCCGAAATTTTCATTATCGGAAATCCGTATTTGCATTTGTTAATTCATTCATTAGGAAATTCGGA
>NW_017324036.1:0-276 GCF_000935625.1 Nanorana parkeri | reverse complement strand
TGTTCGGGTTTCACTTGAAGAAAAGGTGGCAACCCTAATCTATTGCCAGAGTAAACTCTGAATACTTGGACTCCTTTTTCTGAACATAAGGCTGAAAATTGTACCTGCAGCTCAGCAATAAAAGACCTGAGCCCAAACTGCTGGAGATGAGGTGTCTGGCTTTGTCCTGTGGCAGAATACAATATATCCTGAGCTTCCTGCTGAGAGGAGCCTCATCTCTAGACACCCCTGTGTGCAGTGGCGTAACAAGCGCCATAGCGACCCAGGCGGCCGCTA
>NW_017324035.1:0-276 GCF_000935625.1 Nanorana parkeri | reverse complement strand
GTCTGGGCATTAAGTGTATTACCTGCGGGGCATTAATTGTATATGGGCTGGGCAATAATTGCTTATCGGCTGGGCATTAAGTGTGCATCGGCTGGGCATTAAGTGTGCATCGGCTGGGCATTAAGGGAAATAGCGACTGGGCATTAAGGGAAATAGCGACTGGGCATTAAGTGTAATAATTCCTGGGCATTAAGTGTATTAACCATATCGGAGTAATAACTGATAGTACTAATAGTGTATTAAAGGAGAACTATGGGGTCAGTGCTTTTCCCCATA
>NW_017324034.1:0-276 GCF_000935625.1 Nanorana parkeri | reverse complement strand
TGGGGATTGGGATTGTGTCTGTTGTCCTCGTCCTCGTTGTGCGGATGGCCTGTGGGGAGCATTTTTCTTTTTGGGAGCCATGCTTGTTTTGGGTGTAGAAGTTAGGCCAGTATTTGTAGGGACTGTGCTGATGAGTGAATTAGAAAAATGAGTGGCCAGATAATTGCGCGCATCGCGTCCGTGCGCGCGCATTGCGTGCGCGCGCATCACGCGCACACATGGCGCATATAAAACGTTTCGAGGAAAATCCATGGAAAAAAAGGAAGATGGAGTTCA
>NW_017324033.1:0-276 GCF_000935625.1 Nanorana parkeri | reverse complement strand
GCTCGGCCCTTCTCAAATTACTGGCTGTGCTGTTGGGCAAGTGGTTGCCGGATCACAGGACTCTCTCAACAGAACATTAAGTAAAACTATGTATATATATTTAGAAATAGTATATAATATTTAATGTTAATTTATCTGTCTTTACAAAGTTCAGCTTTAATGCTTTTAAAGATTTAGGAGTATGTTTTATGTTTTATCTGTTTTACACTGATTTTACCTTAGATTATTTTTTTATTTTCAATATAATTATTTTGAGATACAATAACATTTTTTTTT
>NW_017324032.1:0-276 GCF_000935625.1 Nanorana parkeri | reverse complement strand
AACTTTGTTTTCTAGTTCACATGTTATCAGTTTTTAGGAACTTGCTGTTTGTTTTATGCCCTTTCTCCAAAACCCTACATCCCCAAGGCAGCATTTTATCCAGAGGGAGGCAAACAAAGCTTTAAGTTCAGTCTCTCCAAGTATGTAAGTGGACATCTAGCACTAGCATAGCCCTGAAGAGTTGGACTGTTACTTTTGAGATGCAGCTGATATGTGTGGACGTTTTATATCAGTTATGCCACAGCCGAGGAAAGGGAGCAGGTTTGTCAGGAAGGA
>NW_017324031.1:0-276 GCF_000935625.1 Nanorana parkeri | reverse complement strand
TGTCATGTTTGGTATTTGCAATATTCCCAGCATGCCGCTCCTCCTGTTTACATGACCTGCCAGAGCGAGCTGTGACAGGGGCCCCGTCCTGTGGATGAGTCAGGGCCCCGTCATGTAATCATGGCTCCATGCAGGACACCGATGTGTATAAACATTGACAGCGACGTGAGCTGGAGCCGCCTGGTGTAAGCAGGTCCGCCCGTCACATGTATACAATGCCACCCGTGTAGAGGTGTCCTGTGTAAATATTTCTCGTGTTGTATACACGGTCACATA
>NW_017324030.1:0-276 GCF_000935625.1 Nanorana parkeri | reverse complement strand
TCCTCCTGTCCAGGCTGTGATTTGTAGTCTCTCTACAGCTTTGAGTTAGTGGTGGAGAGCCAGGGCCCGTTTGCAGCTGTTACCCTGGTAGATCTGCCACTGACTCCAAGTAGTAGATGGACTACAAATCTTAGCAATAAATTATACAGCATTGCAGTATACAGATACTATAGAAAACTACAAATCCCAGTAATATATTACACAGAACGGCAGAATACCACCAGCTTTAGAGGATTACATATGCCAGCAATAAATTATACAGCAATGCAGAATAAT
>NW_017324029.1:0-276 GCF_000935625.1 Nanorana parkeri | reverse complement strand
TTGCATCAGAGTCCAGTAGTGAGGAAACATTTTACTATAAGCGAGATATAAAGAGATTCATGAAAATGTATAAATGAGGTTTCAGTGACCCCCATCACAATGGTCAACCTATTAGAGGGCCCCACACTGATCTTACCTTAGGTCTTATCTTCACTGTTTTCAGGATCTCCAAAACCAGGGGGGGCCATCTAGTATGCAAAGAGCGACCACAGCTTACTTGGCTGAGCACGCCTACTCTGGCTCTATTGGCCATCAATTGCAATAGTAGCTTCACTG
>NW_017324028.1:0-276 GCF_000935625.1 Nanorana parkeri | reverse complement strand
CTGGGAAAATAGAATTAGCCTTTAACCTGAAAAAAGACAATTTAGCTACCACATGTAAGGACAAGCAAGCTGCAATATATACATTTATTTTTCTTGGGTTTAGATACCCTTCAAGTTCAATTTTACTACTTGCTCTTCTTCGTGACTGGTGCACTGACATTGACTAATGTGTCCTTTATGCTAGATCATCTGTCATGGAAGGGGGAAATTCAGCCCCCCCCCACACTAAATTTGCCACAGTGCACACGCTGTATCCAGCTTTTGACATGTTCCGCT
>NW_017324027.1:0-276 GCF_000935625.1 Nanorana parkeri | reverse complement strand
GCTTCAGCTGCAGACTTTGAGGATGAATTACTCCACAGAACCTAAAGCTACGGAGGTCAGTGAGAGCTTGTTTTAAAGTTTATATACTGTTGGTAAGATAGTGTCCAGATGTTAACCACAGTTCTATGAAACTCTCAGCAAGCAGCTAAACATGGGGCTTGTATGCTTATTGTTTTAATTATCAAATAATTTGTTATTTTGTGCAGTGGATGTCATTTACACAGTTGCCACACTGCACATCCAAGCAGATGATATATATATATATATATATATATA
>NW_017324026.1:0-276 GCF_000935625.1 Nanorana parkeri | reverse complement strand
ATAAAATGTGTTTCAGTACAGCATTGCATGACTGAATAAACATCAGTCAAAAGTACCGCAGTGCTGAATACTGAAATATACTATATTATATATTACAATATAATATCCATTTGTTTTGTAAAATATAAAATATGAGGGTACAATGAGTAAAAAGATACCCAATATTCCCAGGTTAAAAATTGTGTGCATCCCTGAAACAGCAACATAATTCAGTACCCCAAATTGTCCATAGGCGACACTTTAACCTCCCTGGCGGTATGATTATGTCAGGAATTT
>NW_017324025.1:0-276 GCF_000935625.1 Nanorana parkeri | reverse complement strand
ACTAATATAAACAAAAAAGTCAATTTATTTATACACACCGTAAGTTTTAACCCCTAAAGGTACACACAAAAAGGAAAGACAGGAATTCAAGGCAGCAAACTTGAGTGGTAACTAAGTCACAGAAAGCAACTAAAGTTAACCATATCGTTCATCCCTGGTTCCTCATGGGACCCCGTTTGATGAATCCATCTACATTATTTTTGTAGTAAAAATGTGTCCCAATTCCCCCCACGTTTTTGTTGATGGACCCTATCAAGGACAAAGAAGCAAAGTCTA
>NW_017324024.1:0-276 GCF_000935625.1 Nanorana parkeri | reverse complement strand
AAGGCACCTCTTATAGTGCGGTCCTAACTATGAGAGTCTCCATCTTGAAGTACATGGGGGCAGAAGATTTCAAATTGGGTGCAGGTTTGTCAGGGGGAAGCCCAACCTCCTTAAAGGCCCAGGAACACACAAGGGATCCCGCACATCCCAATGGCAGCTGAGAACCCCCATGCGTCACTGCACCAAATCGGTCAAGCAAGACAAATTACAAAAGCCCATTTCGTGTGCACCTTATTGTATAGCTGGTGACGAATTGTTGAGTGCGTTTGTCATTTG
>NW_017324023.1:0-276 GCF_000935625.1 Nanorana parkeri | reverse complement strand
GGGAAGCTGTGCGACGGTAAATGTCTTCCCCTCTGCAACTGCGAATCTTCAATTCTGATCATTCCGTCTGCAAATGTTTAAACATTGGGAAAGTTTGTCTATAAATGATTTGTTGGGCGTATTGATTGCTGATTGATGAATTGATTGTTCAGGAATGAAGTGACATAGATCAGCCGCAGTCACAATATCTTCTAGTGGAGACGGCAGTACAGTCAGCACTGCACATGAACCATCTCTCAGCACCATCGCAGTCCCTGTCTATGAACTTTGCAGATT
>NW_017324022.1:0-276 GCF_000935625.1 Nanorana parkeri | reverse complement strand
TACCATGGTGGACATGATCCACTGTATATACTATACAGTATGTACGGCTCTGGAGGCAACAAGTGACTCCTAATACAATGCTTTAGCCAGAAAAAAAAGGATAAGAAACCATGGGACTTTCTATGAACAAAAGTATGAGCCTTCACAGTTATCAATATAAAACTTTAATACTTTTATTAACAAATCATTCTAAAGCATATAAAAATGCTGGTACATGCTCCAATTAACATTCATTATCATTAACCTCCCTGGCGGTATTCCCGAGTCTGGCTCGGG
>NW_017324021.1:0-276 GCF_000935625.1 Nanorana parkeri | reverse complement strand
GGGACGCTGATCTGTCATTAAACAATAACAACTGGGCGGGGGCCGGCCGGAACATCAGCCCAGTTGTTATTCTTTGGCTGGGAACTGCTAGAAAACTCTGGCAGCTGCCAGCCAATAGGAAACAGGAGGGGTTGGGGGGGTGGAGCTAGCTGCCTATGAGAATAGGGGCGAACGGCAGCGTGTAAGCTGCTGGAGCTTCGGCTCAGCCGGTCCAGATGTTGGATCGACTGAGACTATGTCCTTCTGCACTTCGGCTCAGCCGAACATGCAGAGCAT
>NW_017324020.1:0-276 GCF_000935625.1 Nanorana parkeri | reverse complement strand
GGGCAGGGGCGACGTGGTCCAGAGCAGTCCCGTCAACGGTAGGGGGGAGACTGCCTGTTCAAAGTGTAGCCAGCGTTTGTCTGAAGTCACATTACACCATTCGAATGCACGGGCCATATGTACGGCCAGGTGGTATCGAATGGGGTCTGGGAAACCTATCCCCCCTCTAGACTTGGGTAGTGCCAATAGGGACTTGTTCAGTCTATGGGCACCGTTCGCCCACAAAAAGGAGGTAAATTCTCTCCGCACTAGTTTCAGAAACGACATTGGGATATG
>NW_017324019.1:0-276 GCF_000935625.1 Nanorana parkeri | reverse complement strand
AAAAAAAAAGAGCTAAGTTGAGTAAGTGAAGATCCACTTTGAGTACAGAGAAGTCTTCCAGTGATTGTGAGCATTAGGAGATCCATAGACACGGAGAGGCACCATATGAAGAGTTGAAGATAAATGAGGACTACTGAAAATGACCAGTGAATGGAGATGAGGAAAAACAAAGGACAAGACCATATACATGACCAAAATGAAGAACAACCTTATCAAACATACTAAGGAAGAACAAGTCGGCAAAAAAGGCCAACAAACATGGGTAGCATATGCTAC
>NW_017324018.1:0-276 GCF_000935625.1 Nanorana parkeri | reverse complement strand
ACACACACACACACACACTGCCTGGGCAAAATAAAAAAACACTCTAATATTTCGTTTGTTGGACCACCTTTAGCTTTGATTATGGCACACATTCCCTGAACCACTCTTTCACAATTTGAGCCCGATGAATCCTGACATTGTCATCTTGGAATATGCCCAATGTGCCATCAGGGAAGAAAAAAATCAATTGAAGGAAAAACCTGGTCAGTCAGTATATTTGGGTAGGCAGCTGACCTCATTTTAATCGATCAAAAAGTTTAACGATTAATCGAGGAA
>NW_017324017.1:0-276 GCF_000935625.1 Nanorana parkeri | reverse complement strand
GTTGCATACCCTACTCGGGATAATTTTCGGAAATGGAAGGATGCACAGGGGTTATACAAAAGTGCCTCTATGTCAAGGGCGGAGTTAAAACGCCTGTCCTTGACACAGAGATATTTTGAGGAGGGGGAGAGTGTTGGACATCATCTGGCAGTTATAGCAAGCTCACAAAGGGACCCTAGAAATATTGTACAGATTCGCCAAGCAGATGGTACACTAACAGGAGAAGTAGAAAATATTGTTGGCTCATTTTGTACATTTTACAGAAATTTATATACA
>NW_017324016.1:0-276 GCF_000935625.1 Nanorana parkeri | reverse complement strand
CCTCCACTGCTTGGAGTTCCACCGTTCGGGCTGAGTCCTGGGTTTTTATTGCCTTCTGTAATGACATGTAATCAAACCTTGAATGCATTCCATACCATAGCAGGTCCAGCAGTGGAGGCATTCAGGTTCCAATATTGCTCAACTGATGGCGGAATAGCCTCCAGAGCCAGAGGGTGAGAGATCCAGTGCCAGTCGCCAAAGGGCCCAGACCAGAGCGGAGGGTGAGCCACATGGCCGAGTGATCTGAAAGACCCCCAGGCAGGTATCTGACCTCTC
>NW_017324015.1:0-276 GCF_000935625.1 Nanorana parkeri | reverse complement strand
TTAGTCTCCTTTCCAGAAGCGCGGATTATCTATTTCTTATAATATTCAAATTTGTATGATGATCTGAACATTAAAGTGTGACAAACAATGAAAAATCAGGAAGGGAGTCAACACTTTTTCACACAACTGTGTGTGCGTGTGTATATGCAGGGCCGGTGCTAGGATTCTAGGCAAGGTGCATTTTTGCGCCCCCCCCCCCATACCGACCCCCTGTAAAGACAGGGCATTTTGACAAGTAATTGTCAAAATGCCCCGATGCTTGCGCTATGTTTTTTT
>NW_017324014.1:0-276 GCF_000935625.1 Nanorana parkeri | reverse complement strand
GTTTACCTCCCCGTTCAATTAAACTCACACCACTGTGCGAATTTGGGGTTCCAACCCCAGAGAAGGGGCCTCCAAGAGGATTTACAACATGTGCGGTTGCACTGTAGAGTGGAGTATGGTGGGGTTCCCACAGTAGTGTGTCCGGTAACACGGGACGGGAAGGGAGCTGCGTGTAATCACACTGGCACTAGCTCGCCCTTGTCTCCTGGTTTAGTGCCTCGGCTGCAATAGACATTGACTCACTCCCGTCTCTCAGGCTCAGCTGTAATAGACAGG
>NW_017324013.1:0-276 GCF_000935625.1 Nanorana parkeri | reverse complement strand
GAGGGTTGTGAACAACGGTTATCAAATAGAGTTTGCCTCCAGATCATTTTATGCGTACTCACGTCCCAGCCTCTCCAGAGAAGCGAGCCTGTCTGCGGTCATATGTTCAAGAATTACTGCAATCACAGGCCATTGTACCCGTACCGCAACAGCAAAGAGGTCAGGGGATATATTCCACGCTGTTTCTAGTGCGGAAACTTACCGGCGGATTCCGACCGGTCCTGGACCTAAAGATGGTGAATCGGTATGTAAGAGTGGAAAGTTTTCGCATGGAGT
>NW_017324012.1:0-276 GCF_000935625.1 Nanorana parkeri | reverse complement strand
GTGAATAGACCCCTAAATGTAATTTAGTTAGGGTTTACATCTACTTTAACTGCCTGCAGACTGGCCATTGTATTAAATTGGCCGATCCTCTGGTGCATTGTTCTGGGAGGACGTATTAGTAAGTCCTCCCTTGAGCGCATGTGTTTTCATGGCCACTGCAGCCTCAGCTCTCGCTGTCACCAGACAGCGGAGAGACACGGCTTTACACACAGAGCAGATTGAGCAGGCTCTGTGTCCTGTGTTTGCTATGATTGGTTATCACAGCGATCACATGGC
>NW_017324011.1:0-276 GCF_000935625.1 Nanorana parkeri | reverse complement strand
CCCTCCCCAGCCCCTGCTACCTGCTTGCCTGCTCTGTCTCCTTGCAGCCTCCTCAGCCCCAGCACTGCTAAGTTCCTCCAGCTGACTGACACTGCTGCGCAAGGAGGAGGCTGAGGAGACTCTCACCCAGGCCCAGCGCAGCAGAAATGGACGCGGCCACCCCCTCAACAATGGGTTGCGACCCACTTTTGGGTCGCGACCCACAGGTTAAGAACCGCTGCATTAGACCCTGTCCTGCAATATCTGCAATTTGCAACTTTAAACATGTGCATAGGC
>NW_017324010.1:0-276 GCF_000935625.1 Nanorana parkeri | reverse complement strand
TAATTCTGACCTCTGCGCTCTATACGTTCCCTAATTCTGACTTTGGCTCTGTGCGTTCCTTAATTCTGACCAGTGTGCTCTGTGCGTTCCTTCTGCGCTGTGTGCTTTCCTTACTTCTGCGCTCTGTGCGGTTCCTTCTGTGTTCTGTGCGTTCCTTACTTCTGCACTCTGTGCATTCCCTTCTGCGCTCTGTGCATTCCCTACTTCTGACCTCTGTGCTCTGTGCGTTCCTTAATTCTGACCTCTGCACTCGGTGCGTTCTTTCTGACCTCTGCG
>NW_017324009.1:0-276 GCF_000935625.1 Nanorana parkeri | reverse complement strand
GTCTCTCCTGCTGAGGATCTGTGTTCATCCCCTGCTCATCTGTTACTTCAATTACTACTCACTGTACTACAAGTGGATTTACACTGAGATGCTAAAAAGTTCTTGTGAATCTGGAGTCTATGTTTGTTACACCCTGGATGTCTTGGATCCCTATACCCTCTCTCCCCAGACTGAAGATGTTCATAAAAGTTATTCAGCATTGCATTACCGGACTGGACATCAGCTTTGTGGCTCTAGAAGAGGGTGGTTAAATGCTAATGGAGCAGCTGAAGACCA
>NW_017324008.1:0-276 GCF_000935625.1 Nanorana parkeri | reverse complement strand
TTACCCTAAGGAGAACTATGGTGAAAAGACTTAACCCCATAGTTTTCCTTTAATTAAGGAAGTACATTGATCAGACCTTTGCAGCTAAAACCGCACCAAGCAGAATGCATGAACATAGCCGTACATAGATTGCTCCTTGGCAGTTACCTCAAACTCTTAGTGCCCATTCACACTGGGCGTTTAATCACGCATATTTACCGCGCGATATCGCGAGAAGTCGCCGTCCAATCATTTCCAATGGAGCTGTTCTATTGTACAGCTCCATGTCGCCCGTCG
>NW_017324007.1:0-276 GCF_000935625.1 Nanorana parkeri | reverse complement strand
CCTGGAAGCCACATACGCATGTGCTTAGGGTTATAGCACCACAACTACAGTAGCACATGTATTTCTAAAACCAACTCATAGAAAGAAAATTGAGTGGATCCTACTTGTCAGCTTGTCCATGTACGTGATCATCCCAGTACAACCATAGCTACTGATGATGCAGCTGAGTCACGGTTCTTCTCTGGAGTCACAAGGCCAGGAGGCTAAGCAGGTGTTCAACCTGCCGCCATGATATAGGAAGCATCCGAACATGAAGAGACCCCAAGAGACCATTTC
>NW_017324006.1:0-276 GCF_000935625.1 Nanorana parkeri | reverse complement strand
TACACAGACGCCTCCGTCTGCTGTTCCAGGCCTGTCTGGAGCGCTACAACCCAGTGATTTTGTTGTTTAAAAGAGGATATAATGCTTAAAATTAAAAATTAAAAATATAACTGCAATTCGAGACTCACTGTTGGATTGACGTGCAATGTCCTGCCGGTGAAGGGTGGATGGTGCTGTCAGCATGGGTCACAACCGGCTTCTGCAGCTAGACTGTATGAATATTACAATGGGCTTGGTGTGCCACCCCAATAGGGGCATAGAATATGAGATGCATAG
>NW_017324005.1:0-276 GCF_000935625.1 Nanorana parkeri | reverse complement strand
CAGAAACGGAAAAAATTCACAGTGTGCATAGCACACTCTTTAACCGGGGGTGAGCAAGTCTCTCAGTAGCCGTCCTGCACAGGATCCAGTGCAGAATAAGGTGGCACCGGAAATGCACAAAAGTGCCTCACGTATTTCCCTGATGGTGAGAAGAGATCAGCGAGTCGCCCAGTCTTTGGGGATATGCTGAGGTTGATGAGCCTTGGTCGCGGGTGGAGGCATGACGATGGGTATGCCCCACGATTGGAGGGTGCGTATGCCATCTGTAGGTGTCAA
>NW_017324004.1:0-277 GCF_000935625.1 Nanorana parkeri | reverse complement strand
CCCTGTGCCCTCCCACCATGCACACCTGTCCTGGTCACATGGCATGAGTATTGGTTGGTCTTCATTGGATGTTAAGAGAGAAATGAGGATGAATAAGATGTGCCAATAGTTGGTAGAGATAAGAGCCCCCCACAATAAATGTGGTCAGAATTAGGAAACGTCCGGAGGGTTATCCATGTGTCTGATGATTGGAGAAATGTTTGGAAGATGTTATATAAAGTTTTCAGCCTGATAACAAATCCTGTAAGACCCCCACAGGGCCATTACCAGCTATACT
>NW_017324003.1:0-277 GCF_000935625.1 Nanorana parkeri | reverse complement strand
GGACTGATCCTCGCTATATGACTAACCAGTGTTCTGACCACTTCCTCTTTCTCCCCGTTTTGATGTATTACTAGACTTCTGTATTTGATGAGCTGCTCACTTCATCCAGCTACTCTCTTTTATGAGACATTTCTCCTCCCTGACCTCTAGTGTAACTTCCCCTATTGCTTCTTTTGTGCCTGTAGGCCTAGTCATCCTCAGTGCCTTATGATATAATGTGTCTAAATAAAGAATTCTATATTTCTTTTGCCTATAGCAACTATCAAATTACAATTCT
>NW_017324002.1:0-277 GCF_000935625.1 Nanorana parkeri | reverse complement strand
AGTTGTAATGACAGATCAGCGTCCCCAAATGACCTGGGGAGACTGATCTGTCATTAAACAATAACAACTGGACGGAAGCCGGCTGTGACGTCACGGCCGGCTACGTCCAGCTGTTATTCATTGGCCGGGACCTGCTAGAAGACTCTAACAAGTGCCGGCCAATAGGAAGCAGTTCGGCGGAGTCACTGCTAGCTCCGCCCAATTGTTTGGGTTTTTTATGTTTTAGAAAATCTTTATTTTTTTAAATGTAATATTTATTTACATTTTTTAAAATATT
>NW_017324001.1:0-277 GCF_000935625.1 Nanorana parkeri | reverse complement strand
GCCAATGAATAACAACTGGGCGGAGCCGGCCGTGACGTCAGGGCCAGGTCCGCCCAGTTGTTATTGTTTAATGAGAGATTACCATGCCCGTGTTATTTGGGGAGGCTGATCTGTCATTACAATGGGGCGGAGTCAGCTGTGAGATCACGGTTGGCTCTGCCCAGCTGTCATTTCCATGGAGATTGGTCGGCTTCGGCCGACCCTTTTCCATGCTTCGGCTGTCACTTCGGGGTTCAGTCGAGCTGAAGCATATGCCTTCAGCTCGGCTGAGCCACTT
>NW_017324000.1:0-277 GCF_000935625.1 Nanorana parkeri | reverse complement strand
CTGCCGAAGGATCTAGCCATAGCTCCGGCTGATCCTTCGGCCCCAGGTACTGAGCCGAAGTGAAAGCCGAAGCTGGAACGGCCGGCCGACAACCTGTTACTGACAGCTTGGCAGAGCCAGCCGTCAACTCTCGGTTGGCTCTGGCCATTTGCATGCAGAGACAGATCAGCGTCCCCTGGTTAGCAGCTAACCACGGACACTGATGTGTCATTAAACTGAGAACACAGCGGAGCCGCTGTGAAATCACGGCGGCTCCGCCAGGTTCTCAGTGTGTAAT
>NW_017323999.1:0-277 GCF_000935625.1 Nanorana parkeri | reverse complement strand
CATTGTTGTGATACTTTTTTTACTCAACATTTTGATTTCATTATAAGATAAGGTAATTGTTATTCAGTCACAAATAACTTTAGTACAATTTAAAATAGTGAAGGAAGTGCTTACATCCTGTTGTGTGGTCAAATGATGGTCCAGTATAAAAGGAAGGTGTTAAGCCTGTCCAGCGTATCCAGTCAATGTCATCAGCCAATGACTGCTTCCAGTTACAGAAGCTATTATCAAAAGAACAATCTAGAAAGCATAAACCTTTTACCGGGAAATAAAAAAA
>NW_017323998.1:1910-2187 GCF_000935625.1 Nanorana parkeri | reverse complement strand
CCCCCCCCCCCCCCCCTCATAGTTCTCCTTTAAGTTGTTTGTTGGCCCTTGTTAGCGGATGTTTTGCTATGTTCCCCTCCTCTCAGTGCATTGCTTTGGAACGTCCCAGTTATCTCTGAACTGCCTGTGTCCTGTAGTCTACCTTAAGAAATGGATTTTACTGGCAAGTAAAAAATCCTATTTGGCTCACTGACCTTTCAGTTTATATGTTAGTCCTCCCAGATATATTTCATTGTTATTGGTCAGTGAGGCTGCCTGTCATAGTGATGGGCCAATA
>NW_017323998.1:0-207 GCF_000935625.1 Nanorana parkeri | reverse complement strand
ACATGGGTGGTGTCTCTGCAGCACATTTATAAAAAGGGGAACAATCTCCGACATTTATCAGATTTACTATTGTAACAGAAGAGAATAAGAGGAGGAGGGGAAAGGGAAGTGGTAGACTTATTAACCAATCGGATCCCTTCATTCTGGGACACGTTGAAGCCTCGTTGTTGTCACATGGCCCGGTATGTGGGCAGTATTGGGTAACCC
>NW_017323997.1:0-277 GCF_000935625.1 Nanorana parkeri | reverse complement strand
AGAGAGAGAGAGAGAGAGAGAGAGAGAGAGAGAGAGCATTTTAAATGACTGTGCACATTATGTGAATAAAGCTTATCTGAATATATTCTTCAGCAGCAAATTTGATTTTATGACTTTGGAATGTCTTGACTTGACAAGGTGAGCCTACAACAGGTATTTATTACTTTAGAAAGCCAAGTAGTGGAAATTCCTCTTTGTTGGCAACAAGTTTGTTGCCATCACCTACACTCAGTTAGATTGGTACTAGGGATGCACAGATACTTTTCGAGTACCAGTG
>NW_017323996.1:0-277 GCF_000935625.1 Nanorana parkeri | reverse complement strand
GCACTCGGCCTCCCTGACTGTGTCTAAGTGATGACACCTCCGCCAGGATTATAATACAGGAGCTTGAATTCGTCATTCAGAATAATAATAACTCGTTATCCAGCATCCTTGGGGATTGGTGGATTCCGGATAAATTAAGTTTCTGGTTGCTTGAGAGTTGCTATAAAAAAAATAGGTCTAACTAATGCTCTACCCCGCCCCCCCCGTGCTCTGCCATAACATACACTCTGTATTGTCTTCATATTAATATTGAAATGCAGTAATCGAAAGCAAATTA
>NW_017323995.1:0-277 GCF_000935625.1 Nanorana parkeri | reverse complement strand
GATTTTTCCGTGTCGTTGTGTTTGGTGGTCTGTGGAGATGGTTGAAGTCTTCTTTTCTGGGCCTATAGACTTCTGTTGGTCATGTGACGAGGTCATGTGACCTCTAGTGGAGTGTCACCTGTCGGGGGGGAGGGGCGAGTCCAGGCAGGTCTGTGAGTCATGGAACAATCGCTGAGGTTTCATCGTCATAATCCCGACTGTCTGGAGTCTCATCTGCCCCCCCGGGGGCCGTTCTTATTCTCTGTCACCAGCAGGCGGGAGTGGCCGGGTCGGTGTC
>NW_017323994.1:0-277 GCF_000935625.1 Nanorana parkeri | reverse complement strand
AGTTGGCAAAGCTGTTCCCTGTATATATTCCCTAGTCTTTGTTTGAAGGATTTCTCCTAAATTAATGCATGTGCCTTTTCATTTTGTTAATCTTAAAAGCAATCCAAAATGCAGCTTCAAACCTAACATTCCTTTTGCTTAAACATCTAAAAACTGAAGCAATTTTGTGATCCCCTGCTCTCGCTAACCCTAAGGGTTTGTTCACACAATGTCCAGATCATGTCTAGACCAGAACAGTCTAGACCAAAAAAGCATCCCAATGTATCCCTATGGTATT
>NW_017323993.1:0-277 GCF_000935625.1 Nanorana parkeri | reverse complement strand
ATGCAGCCTATAGAAGAGTTCAGCTGAGAGGTTCATAAATCACTCTTCTCAGAAGTTCACAATAAGTAAGTCCAAACTTTTCCAGAACCCAATCTTTTTACACTGGCCATATCAAAAAAAGAAGACGCTTACTTCAAAGGGTTTCACTTTAACTAACACTGGTACCAAAGTTACTATGGAAGGTCTGTGTATTACCCATGCAAAATATTCTAAAACCTTCATAGTATAAATAGTTTCGCCATGCCTATCTATCTCTTTTTATTGCACAAATACTGTT
>NW_017323992.1:0-277 GCF_000935625.1 Nanorana parkeri | reverse complement strand
GGGCACCCAGATGCCGCCCCCCCTTGTGAATGAGTAAGGGTCACATCAAATAGCTAGTGAAAGTCCAGTCTTTTGCCAAAAATCCTTTAATGAAAAAAAAAAAAAACACTCCATTTTTGACAAGTCCTTTAATGAGCAGAAAAAGGAAGCAAAAATAATATGGCTCCATCGATGTAATCCACCAATCACGATGCCGACCTGGTCCCGAGGACAAATATCATCCGGAATGTCATTCAAGGCTTGCATGTCAACAGATGGGCGGAGCGAGCCCTGACGT
>NW_017323991.1:0-277 GCF_000935625.1 Nanorana parkeri | reverse complement strand
GTCTACATTATTTTCAGCATCTAGTTTCTCCCTAAGGAACATCATTTTTAGTTCTGCTATGACACTCGAGGTAGCGGGGTTGGCAGTAGTATTCCAGGATCGCATAATACACCGTCTGGCCGCCAACAGGCAGATGTGCAGCCAATCCTGTTGGTCCTGCACAGTTGATACTGTTCGTATCATACGCCCACAGCATCGTACTCTGGGATAATGAATCGGAACAACAGTGGGTCTAAGCTAGGAGTCCACTGGATGATAGAAGCAATGTAATTAGCCA
>NW_017323990.1:0-277 GCF_000935625.1 Nanorana parkeri | reverse complement strand
TATGGGGGAAAGCCTTAACCCCATAGTTCTCCTTTAAATGCAGACAAAGATTCTAACGCTGGCCTTGTTCATTTTCAGGACGTTCATTCAATTTTCCTATTCGAATCTAATTAACTTTCAGTGATGATGAAAATCGAAGGAGCAGGATGGAACATTTTTCAAGTTTCTTACCTGAATGAACTAACTTCTAACAGTAACTGTGAGCTTTGTTTGGGAAAATTGTATATATTGTAAAGTGCATGTGCTAGACACAAACTAAACCTGTTCAATAGGTCTG
>NW_017323989.1:0-277 GCF_000935625.1 Nanorana parkeri | reverse complement strand
GAGACTGGCTGGATGCATTGGGATAAGAGGGATCCGCGTTACTTGGTTTACTTTCCTGGCCTGGGCTCTTCAGGACTGCCCTGCTTTGGGACTGTCATGTGATCTCACCTTACTGTCGGGCAGGAGTTAGCTTTGGGGCGACCGAGGACTCGGGTGGACTCTGTATGTACCATCTTTTGCTGTTCTCCTTGCGGCCCAAGGGTTGCTCCATGTTCTTCTTTTTCGCGGATGGCTTAGTCTCCATCAGGAGGTGGCGGATACTACATCACACCCGGAA
>NW_017323988.1:0-277 GCF_000935625.1 Nanorana parkeri | reverse complement strand
ATAACTTGCAATGAGTCTGTTACAGCGCTGTGCAGGTATTTAGGTCCACTCATCTCTGCAGAATTGTTGTAATTCAGCCACATTGGAAGGTTTTCGAGCATGAACCGCCTTTTTAAGGTCATGCCGCAGCATCTCAATAGGATTCAGGTCAGGACTTTGACTAGGCCACTCCAAAGTCTTCAGTTTGTTTTTCTTCAGCCATTCAGAGGTGGAATTGCTTGTGTTTTGGATCATTATCCTGCTGCAGAACCCAAGTTCGCTTCAGCTTGAGGTCACG
>NW_017323987.1:0-277 GCF_000935625.1 Nanorana parkeri | reverse complement strand
CTGGAGTTGATGATCATTTGAAAGGTAAAAGTGATTCAGTGTTAGTTCAATTATTCAACCCTCCCTCCCCCAGCTAAAAGAAAAAACTACTATAGCAATGTTTGGCTTGTAGTGGAATAGTTTGTGGTGGATGCTGATATAATTAAAGGATTAGGATCTGGTATGGATATCTAAGAGAAACCCCCTTTTTACCTTTTTAATTTTTGATATGGGCTTCCCCCTTTTTATCCATATCTGTCCCTAATCAAGAATATGGGTTTGGTACTGACTTGGGGTG
>NW_017323986.1:0-277 GCF_000935625.1 Nanorana parkeri | reverse complement strand
TTGAATGACAGGGTTAGGAGAGGGGCACTCTTTGTTGTCATAGACAAATGTCTTGTTGCTATGAGCAATGGGGTGGCTTGATGTGGGTTCTCCATACACAGTTATTGTTTAGAAAGTGTGTGTTTGGATATAGGGTTCTATTGGGGATACAAGAATACAATGGGATCACGTATATAGTGATGAATTGCAGAGGGGGGACTTACAGACCAGTGGGCACAAGCTGGGGGGGGGCTTCATGTGGAGACAGTATGATACATGTATTTTTTAGGGAGTGGGT
>NW_017323985.1:0-277 GCF_000935625.1 Nanorana parkeri | reverse complement strand
GGAGGGGGCGGTCCTTCCGGGGTAGGAGGCGTCGTGTATATACACTGCATGGAGGGGGCGGTCCTTCTGCTGAGATGTCGGTGTTATAAGTAAGTACAGCTGGGTAAAACGGAAGCTGTCCCTGTCTTCACTTCTGGCTGCAGAGCGGTGTCTGGTCATAGATCGGTTCTGATATTCTCTCCGTGTCACCCGCAGACGTTGTCTCCACTCGACATTTACCCCAAAATACTGGACTTCCGGCCCGTTACCATGGCAACGTTTACAATGACGCTGGCCC
>NW_017323984.1:0-277 GCF_000935625.1 Nanorana parkeri | reverse complement strand
CAGGGTTCCCTAGCTGGAACTGCAAGTGCACATTAGCTATCAAGATTTACTAACCAGTTCACACAAGTTTATTTCTCTACACTTTGCTTCACAGTAAACCAGTGTGTTCCATCAATGAGTGCTAACTGCTAGTTATGTTAGGGGCATTTATTAATGTATCCTCAGTACTGGGAATACATTAAATAACCTTTCCTAGGAAAAAAGCATGTTAAATTAGGGATTGCAGATGATTTGTGGCCTTTAAAGGGTTGCTAAATCACAAAACAGTACATTTTAG
>NW_017323983.1:0-277 GCF_000935625.1 Nanorana parkeri | reverse complement strand
CCAGACTTTAGATATTCTCCTCCCTTCCACATATTATTAAAGACCCTGAGTAGAGCAGGGGAGACTTCTTCCTGGAGCAATTTATAAAATTCAGTCGTGTAGCCATCTGGGCCTGGAGATTTACCATTAGAGGAAGATTTAAGGGCCCTCCGAATTTCCTCCAGGGAAATGTCCTCATTAAGAAGAGACAGTTCCTCACTGTGGATTTTGGGCATCGATATCGATTTCAAAAAGAGGTCGCCCAAGTCTCTTTGTACATGTGTCGCCGAATACAATT
>NW_017323982.1:0-277 GCF_000935625.1 Nanorana parkeri | reverse complement strand
TTGTCCATCTCTACATAAAAAAACAAAAACATTAGTTACACTAATCAAAGTATTTCGAGGTTTCGGAGTGTGTGAGTTGAGGTCACACTTCAGTTGACCATATACAGGTAGGAGCGTTTATATGGACAATCTTGACAGAAAGTTCGATAACTCCATCAGAGACTTGGCGAATGTCATTCCAAATTTTGCTTGGATTAAACTACGGATGCACCGATACCGATACTAGTATCGGCGCAAATGCCGAGTATTTGGGCAAGTACTCGTACTCGCCCAAATG
>NW_017323981.1:0-277 GCF_000935625.1 Nanorana parkeri | reverse complement strand
CCCCTACATCTCCCTGCACCATGGCCTGCCACTGGGGAGTGGCAGGCCTCCCTGGGACAAAGACTGCCACTGGGAAAAAGTATCCGCTGCACCTTTTTGCAGATGCTCCACCTACTGCTGGGGAGAAAGTTTGGCTGCCTCCTCTCCCTGGAACTCCCTCTGCTGCTGGGGAGAGAGGCCATCTGCCTCCTCTCCCTGGAACTCCCTCTGATGCTGGGCCGAGAGGCCGCCTACCCCCTCTCCCTGGAACTCCCTCTGCCGCTGGGGAGAGAGGCCG
>NW_017323980.1:0-277 GCF_000935625.1 Nanorana parkeri | reverse complement strand
GTCTCACTTTCCATACTACTTTACCCTCTCCCTCTCGATTATATCCTCTATATACAATGACTGTGTATAGCTAAGGGTTCTGCATATCATATGTTCATATGTACTTCTCATATGCCTTAATCATCAGCGACCTGACTACCCATGCACACCCGCTGACCTTATAGCAGCATAACGACTCAATAGCCATTTCGGTGTTGATCACTTTTACACCCCCTCACCACTGATGGGTAACTTACCTACATGCTATATCACTCACATTACACAGACTCATAACCCT
>NW_017323979.1:0-277 GCF_000935625.1 Nanorana parkeri | reverse complement strand
GTGCGTGCGTGTGTTTAGGTTAGTAAATCACCCCCCAGGACAAGTACAAAAATATCTCAGAAAGCCAAGAAATGTATCTGGAGGTAAATAAACTGCATTCAAAATGCATCAAAATAATAAAGAACATACAATATGTGTATGTCGCCTGTGTATTGGAACAGGAAGTATCCTCCCTCTTTTTTAAAGTGTTGCAAAAATTCAAAATGCTGATAAAAAGCATGTAATTTGAAAAGCAAGTGTGAACCAGTCTTTCATGTTTAACAAATGTTACGTCTGC
>NW_017323978.1:0-277 GCF_000935625.1 Nanorana parkeri | reverse complement strand
AGAGGCCATCAGAGGGACAGGAAGCCATTTGGCGAGAGAGGCCATCAGAGTGACAAGAAGCCATTTGGCGAGAGAGGTCATCAGAGGGACAGGAAGCCATTTGGGGAACCACAGTCCAGAACCTGTGTAAATCTTACAGGATGGGTAATAGACTGGTGTCTTCTCCGCTTTAGTATTATTATGTTAATATTGTTGGTTTGCTATGGCTGTGTTGGGTTTCAAGCCGTGTATGTATGAATTCCCGGTACAATATATTCTTTTAAACCTACAGAACATG
>NW_017323977.1:0-277 GCF_000935625.1 Nanorana parkeri | reverse complement strand
GATTTCATTGTCGACCTACCCAAATCCAGGAACCACAATACTATCCTCATGGTCGTCAACCATTTCACTAAAATGTCCCATTTCGTTCTGCTTCTCGGATTACCCACTGCCAAGAAGATGGCAGACGCCTTCATCAACAACGTTGTTAGACTCCACGGGGTTCCTGCCGTACTTATATCGGATCGCAGAACACAATTCACTTCCAAATTCTGGAAGGCCATATGTACCAGATTAGGCGTAGACCTGTCCCTGTCCAGCTCCCACCATCCACAAACCA
>NW_017323976.1:0-277 GCF_000935625.1 Nanorana parkeri | reverse complement strand
CTCAGATTGCATTTGACGAGCTCAAGACTCATTTCACCACCGCACCCATACTACGCCTCCCCGTTCCGGAGTTCCCCTATATACTGGAGGTTGACGCATCAGATGTTGCCATTGGCGCCGTCTTGTCCCAAAGGGAGAACATAGGTTCCCCTCTACATCCTGTAGCGTTCTTCTCCCGCTCACTGAAACCATCGGAATGTAATTACGCTGTCGGAGAGAAGGAGCTGCTAGCTATCAGATCCGCACTGGAAAACTGGAGACATCTCCTTGAAGGGGC
>NW_017323975.1:0-277 GCF_000935625.1 Nanorana parkeri | reverse complement strand
CAATTGCGACCGCTGCGACCCTGGTAGTTCCGCCAGTGCGGTCACCCTTTTTGGATATGTGTTACTGGAACAGGTGTTACCAGTGGAAGATTGTGACATATGTAATGTTGGATCAATCCTAGTGACAACAGCAATAAATAACCTGACCGAGGTTCTAGGCTAGGGATGGGCGACTCCGGCTCTCCAGCTGTGCTTTAACTACAAATCCCAGCATTCCTTTCTTCCTCTGGCAGATGTGCCTGTAACTGTCAGTCTTGCAATGCCTCATGGGACTCGT
>NW_017323974.1:0-277 GCF_000935625.1 Nanorana parkeri | reverse complement strand
TCTTTGCGGACCATCAGGCGGAATGGGAAGCCCCAGCGGTATGGGAGCTGCGCTTTGCGAAGGGAATCCAGCAGAGGGCGTAACGCTTTCCGTTGCAAAAGCGTGCGTTTAGATAAGTCCGGGGAAAATTGGAGTGTAGCGCCATCAAACTCCAGCTGGGGCCTATCCCTCATCTTCCTTCACAGAGTATTTGTGTAGCTTGCAAATCACATCCCTAGGTTGATTTACATCACTGCAGGGTGGACCCAAGGAGCGGTGTGCTCTGTCTATCTCTATC
>NW_017323973.1:0-277 GCF_000935625.1 Nanorana parkeri | reverse complement strand
AACTGGCTACATTACTCACACATCGCCTATTATATTTCCATTATTGCAGATAGAAAACAACAGACGCATCATCAATAGGGATGGGCACAGATTCAGACTGGACTGAATTCTGTCGCCATTTCACAGACGCACACAATTTTTAACCCGGGCATGTTGGGTGTCTATGTACTCGTTGTCACCTCATCTTTTCTAAAAATGGGTATTTTATTGTGTTGTGGGGCACTAAATTCAACTCTTTTTTCACTAAATGTTTGGGTTTGATAATAAGTTGCGCTAA
>NW_017323972.1:0-277 GCF_000935625.1 Nanorana parkeri | reverse complement strand
AAGAGAAAAATTATAAATAATAAAAAAAGTAAAAGATAAGATAAATAAAAAAATAAAAATAAAAAAGTGATGAAAAAGTAAAAAAAAAAATTAAGAAACAATAAAGAAATGAAACTAACCCCACCGTCCGGTTGCCATTCTCCATTGTGGGGGCCCCAGTATCCTGTCCTGGACCAGGCAGTCTGTCACATCATGCCCATAACAAATAAATATTCTTACTGAATTTCAAGTGAGATGGAATATCCGTTATTTCGTATTTCGTGTCGGAAACTCAATT
>NW_017323971.1:0-277 GCF_000935625.1 Nanorana parkeri | reverse complement strand
AGATGGGGGTTTGCTGTGCGAATGAAATTGGTTTGGCCCCATGAGAGGCATCTACATGTGTGTAAAAAGGGAGGGGAGGGAAGAGGTTATGGGGATGTTGAGATGGGCACATCACAGAGACATATAGGGGAGCAAGCACTGTTCACAAGTAAGAGAATACAATCCGGAGAAGTAGGATTATGTTCTACCTACTCTTAATGCATTTTTCACTTTATTTCATGATCATTTGATATTATACACTTATAGCAACGAGCACATGTATATGGATGGCAATATC
>NW_017323970.1:0-277 GCF_000935625.1 Nanorana parkeri | reverse complement strand
CCTGCGACACTACAGCTGGGGGAGGGGGGAATTTATCAACAATCTGGAGCAGTTGCCCATAGCAACCAAACAATCTTCTCTCTTCTGCACTTTGTTCAGGAAAGATTACAGAGGAGCCGATTGGCTGCCATGGACACCTCTCCACATACCACGTGCCCCGGGTGTGAGAGTTCTCGCCACAGCTTCGGTGCAAGTTGCTGCTCCTTACCGCGCAATTCACTGGCCACGCCCACTCACAGGTCTCTTAGCAACCTGGCCACATGCCTAACGAGACCAG
>NW_017323969.1:0-277 GCF_000935625.1 Nanorana parkeri | reverse complement strand
ATATTATCAAAAGGGTCAAGAGTTTGGCCAATGTAGGAGAACTGAGAAATGTGTACTCTAGTGCCAAATAGGTTGATGTTGAAATATTCTCTAATTCAGCTCACTATCCACTTCATCAATGGTGACCTTAATTTTGCACTTCTTCTGTCGTATAAACAGAAATCTGATTTCTAATAATATTCAAAAATATCATACAAAACGCCATTACACAATAACCAAACAAAAATTAGAAGTAGATGCCATATTATTTGTCATCTCTGCGTTATTTATATTAATT
>NW_017323968.1:0-277 GCF_000935625.1 Nanorana parkeri | reverse complement strand
TACAAGTTGTAACACTTTTCAGGAGTCTGTTATTAGTAGTGAACTCAGGCAGCAGATGGGACTGTTCTCCTGTGAGAACCTGACAGTCATCCGGACACTTCTGTTTTGCCAGGGAGAGAATACAAGTAAATAATCAAACGTTATTCCCTTCGATATAAGGCCGTGCTGATATAACAATTCAATAGGGAAATTCTGATTATTACAGATCCCTCCTTGGTGACTGACATTCACATGTTACTTCTGTGTGTGATTCCATCTACCTGATCATCTTGGAGGA
>NW_017323967.1:0-277 GCF_000935625.1 Nanorana parkeri | reverse complement strand
GGGGAAACTGGGGAATCACTATAGCTTCTACATCTTGCTAGTTCTGGTCCTGTCCTTCCCATGGACCAGCCTGTCCTTGAGAAAACAGTCTCTTTGCAGAGACTCTGCATACAGTGCCAGACTTATGCACTCTCACTCTCCTTAATCTGCTAGCACCCCCTCATGTCCCCCTATATATTAGCTCCCTTGGGACACAGAGTCTTCCCAGGGCAGAGCTACATCTATCTCCAGAGTCACATGGGGGCATCTAGTGGCCATTGGCCGTACTGCACCTATC
>NW_017323966.1:0-277 GCF_000935625.1 Nanorana parkeri | reverse complement strand
GGGCCGGGGGGCAGGATGGCAATTGCCCCCCGGGCCTCTCTCATGCCACCGCGAACGGCCCCTTTACCCCCGCTACCACCTGCACCTGGCCGGCCATCTGCCGCATCCAACGCGGCTCTGTGATCAGTGCGGCCGCTGCTCCTCAAGGAGGTGCTCGGGAGGCCCCAGCAGGTGGGCCCTATAACATGCATGTCTACCTGGTACAGCCAGCCTGGATCGCCTCGGTATGCGATCCGGGCTGGCTGGATCAGGCAAACGCGGCCCTGTAATCAGGCGC
>NW_017323965.1:0-277 GCF_000935625.1 Nanorana parkeri | reverse complement strand
TGGCCAAAGTATCACCAAAATGCATTCTAATGTGGAATTGTCACCAATTTCTGAAACTAAATTTAGGGTGTGCCTGTGCTTCTTTTTAATTATTTATTTTGTAATTTAAATGTTCTCTCGTTGGGGTGGAGTGGGGCCCCATGATTCTCATTGCTGTGCTGTATGTGTATAGGCCAATGTAGTTGGATCTGTATGTGCATTAAAATTAATCAAAATTAATCGATAAAAAAAAAATGTGATTAATCAAACACGAAAATTGTAATCATTACCAGCCCTA
>NW_017323964.1:0-277 GCF_000935625.1 Nanorana parkeri | reverse complement strand
GAGTGTTCTAATGGTGCGCCCGATGTACAATTTGCCACATGGACATAGCATACCATAAATCACATATAGTGATGCGCAATTGATGAAGTTTTTGATTGGAAAACTTCTCCCATTTGGATTTGACACTTCTTTTTTGCGGTGCCAAAGAAATGGGCACGCTCCACAATTGGCAACACTACATCTATAGCATCCTACTTGGCCGAATAACCCCTTGCCTGCATTGGCCATTTTTGTGGGCTTCACCCTGCTGGGTGCTATGCTGCCCCTAAGATCTTTG
>NW_017323963.1:0-277 GCF_000935625.1 Nanorana parkeri | reverse complement strand
TCGGTTCAGTAGAACTGAAGGGCCGCTGTACGGGCTATTCAATATTTCCCGAAGCTGGCTGAGCAGCTCTGCCGAGCCGAAGACATATGCTTCTGCTCGACTGAGCAGAAGCATATGCAGGATACTTGGGGACGCTGAACTGTCTTTAAACAATGACAACTTGGTGGACGTCACGGCCGACTCCGCCCAGTTGTTATTCATTGGCTGGGGCATGCTAGAAGACTTTAGCAGGTGCTGGCCATTAGGAAACAGTTGGGCGGAGCTAGCTATCACTGCT
>NW_017323962.1:0-277 GCF_000935625.1 Nanorana parkeri | reverse complement strand
CATTCTTTTAGAATTGGGGCTGCAACTGAAGCCGCCAAAATGGGTCTCGATGAATCGGTAAGTAGAAGGATTGGTAAATGGAGTTCAAAGAGATTTAGAATTTATATACGCCCTAATCTGTCTCTTTAATCTTAGGAAGAAGAACTATAGCTTGGATCATTGGATATTCACTTGTCTATTGGGCTCAGAAACTAGCATCCCATCGCAGTTATTGTGAAAATGTAAGTATGCCTAATGCCTAATTTTTGTGTTTTCCGCTGCTAATCTTTTTTTTTTT
>NW_017323961.1:0-277 GCF_000935625.1 Nanorana parkeri | reverse complement strand
TGGATGATGATGGATGGATGGATGATGATGGATGGATGATGCTGGATGGATGATGATTGATGGATGATGATGAATGGATGATGATGATGGATGTGGATGATGATGGATGATGAATGGATGAATGATGATGGTGAAGGATGATGATGGATGGATGATGATGGATGGATGATGAATGGATGATTGATGGATGGATGATGAATGGATGATTGATGGATGATGATGGATGATTGATAAATGATGATGATGGATGGATGATGATGATGGATGATTGATGGAT
>NW_017323960.1:0-277 GCF_000935625.1 Nanorana parkeri | reverse complement strand
GGGACTACTTATTTTTTTGAATATATCTACTACCAAGATCCTCCAAACCTTAAATAAAGCATGGAATACAATCACTGCATCCACCTATAGACCTATAGAGAAATGGTGCTAAGAGTCTATCATGGAGCCTATATCTATCCGCATAGGTCTTATCTTATGGGTCTTAGTAGCTCTTGTTGTTTATTTTAAGATTTTTTTTGTTAATATGTTATGTTTTTTATACTGGTTGTGGTCTTTAATAAAAAATAAAGGAGTTAAAACTGTATTGCAGAGATGT
>NW_017323959.1:0-278 GCF_000935625.1 Nanorana parkeri | reverse complement strand
ATGGTATTTCTGGGCTCTGTTCACACCAGCGCAGCCCGTTCTGCCCGTACAACTAACCTTGTTGTATCAATAAATCACAATGTTGCTCCAGGTCGGTCCGCACGTCCAGGGCCGGATTTCCCACAAGGCCAACCAAGGTCGGGCCTCTTGGCAGCAGGGAGTTGAGGGGCAGCAGGGGTGGAGAATTATTTTCTCATGATACCCAGGCGGGCAGTTGTTTTCTACATTTAGCCCTGGTTTGGCCAAGCAGAGCTAAATGTACAGCAGGGAAGCCACCG
>NW_017323958.1:0-278 GCF_000935625.1 Nanorana parkeri | reverse complement strand
TTTTTCCACTTAACTTTTTTGCTATCACACAGGAGCTAACACTCCCCTGTGTAATAGCATTTAGAGGCGACGGGTTCTCTTTATTGATGAGAAAAGAAAAAGGTTTGCCCAGAGTACCAAACCCTGACTTGATAAGTCCTTTCAATTTTGGACGTTTTTATTTTTAGGTGGCTCTCAGAGGAAAGGATCGGACGAAGCCCTGAGTAAGAAGTCGGGGCAAAACGCGTCATCCAACTGTGGACGCTAAGCTGACTAAGCACCTGCATGTCAGGTACCTC
>NW_017323957.1:0-278 GCF_000935625.1 Nanorana parkeri | reverse complement strand
AGTGTGGTGTTTGAATTCCATCTAAGGCATGTAGAGATTGTCGTCTCTGGAAGGATTTACCTTGTATGGTGATGGGAGCCACAAATCCCACTGGATCGTATAGGCTGTTCACCACTGACAGAACACCACGCTTGGTAAATGGCTTGTCTGCAGAGCTGACTTGAAAACCGAAGGTGTCTTTTAATAAGTCCCACCGTAGGCCCAGACTTCTCTGTACTGTTGGCATGTCCATTCCCGGATTTAAGTCTTTAAACCCTGTGGCATGATCGCCAGGTTGA
>NW_017323956.1:0-278 GCF_000935625.1 Nanorana parkeri | reverse complement strand
GAAATTCACAGTCTTGGTGAATTTATGTTCAAGTACACTGTGGAAAATGTCTTTAACCATAATGCACTGCATAGGCCTTTGAACCATGGCCAGCAGGGTTAACCGTTAAGAAATCTTTTGGATTAGCCAGGCCCCTCACTATAAAAGGAGTGATCAGAGCAGCCATAGTATAAATCTATTGGAAGATGCTGTAGGGAAAGGATAAGTGAAGCTGATAAAATTCATATGGACAGATTAGAATCACTTAGCAAGCTGCTTTTTTTCTAAATGCGAGCTCT
>NW_017323955.1:0-278 GCF_000935625.1 Nanorana parkeri | reverse complement strand
GTAAAAATGTTTCTGTTTTTATTAATAAAGGTGAACTGTACTGCAAAGAAACAGAGTTTTTAGACCAATTGTATAAATCATATTACATATTGGCAGATTCATAGTCAAAGCGATATATTTTGAAAGTGGTATAACACTGATTCCCAAAAGGAATAGGCGAGAATAGTAGATGGCACCCTCCAGGGGAACAATGAGAAGAGGTTATCACCTCTGTTCTGCGGCATTAGACACAGAAAGCCAGTTTAGAGATGTAGGCACTGTCTACTGGAACAGATATG
>NW_017323954.1:0-278 GCF_000935625.1 Nanorana parkeri | reverse complement strand
AGATAAAATGAGAAAATAATAATAAAAAAACAATAATAAGATAAAAAATTATAAAAAATAAAAAAGTCAAAATGCCCCGATGCCTAGCGCCAAAGCTTGCGCTGTACATGAACTGCTTTAGAGCAGAACAATCATAAAGTGACCTTAGTCCACCTTTTGAAAAAAAAAATCAATAAATGCACGCACATTAATGAAACAAAAATGCATTCGAGCCTGCAAAGCATTGCAATTGTGATTAGTGGATCATGGGTGCAATTCTGTGGGTCCTGCTCCTCTTT
>NW_017323953.1:0-278 GCF_000935625.1 Nanorana parkeri | reverse complement strand
CTAACTGCAGCTTCTGTCACAGCTTCTGTCACAGAACCTGCCTGCGTCCTATGTACCGGTGCGCCTTACGGAGCGCAAAATACGGTAAATTATTTCTGTTTGTAATCATTTTGTTGATTGATTTTTTTTAAGTGTTCCATTAAAAAAAGCACGAACTAAAAAAACAAAACAAAACCTTTATTTTATTTTCTAATGCTTTGTACCGGAAGCATAACTGTAGTGTCAGTTTAAATTGGACAAATGATGGAATAAAATTGACACTTTTATCTACAGTAACT
>NW_017323952.1:0-278 GCF_000935625.1 Nanorana parkeri | reverse complement strand
TCGGCACTTTGTTGCACATTTTGGGGATAATTACATTCCAGACGAGATCTCAGACCTGTGTGCAGAGAACTCAGAGCCGTCTCATACACGTGGCTACATCGCTCCTCCTGCCGCGCCGCTTCCTGCGCTTTGCTCTGATTGGACGAGGACTCTGATGGAGGAGATTTCACTGACAGTTCCCGGCGTGCCAGAAAGTCCCACGTGAGGGGATCGTCCACATGGAGTGTCTGCAGGCTGAGCGAGAAGAACGTCATCCATCACCATCCCCCACAGCCTCT
>NW_017323951.1:0-278 GCF_000935625.1 Nanorana parkeri | reverse complement strand
GGTTTCTCTGTGAATGAGGGAGGGGTTTCTCTGGGAATAGCCCATGGGGGAGGGGTTTCTCTGTGAATGAGGGAGGGGTTTCTCTGGGAATAGCCCATGGGGGAGGGGTTTCTCTGTGAATGAGGGAGGGGTTTCTCTGGGAATAGCACATGGGGGAGACCCCGTACTTGGTGGCCGTGTGGATTCTGGTGGCTTCCTGGCCAAGATCGGTGAGTAACATTGTGTGTAGGAGAGACGGCTCCCTGACTATACCCAGCACTGTACCCCCTGACTATACC
>NW_017323950.1:0-278 GCF_000935625.1 Nanorana parkeri | reverse complement strand
GAGGTGGACTTGCTGGTGTGTTTTGGATCATTGTCCTGCTGGACCAAAAAATAGGTAAACAAAGTATACATTTCTCATGCATGTCTGACAGTCCTCTGTTGTCTATGGCCAGCTTTCCTGAGTAAAGCTTCCTACAGAAACTAGATGGCGGCTGGCAATTTATGAATGTTCCAGCCTACTGAACATACTTTATCTTGAATGGCCAACCTACAAGCAAACACTTTCACATCCATGAAGAGCTTATATGTTGGTGCTTGTGAAACAGGCAGGGAAGGAGT
>NW_017323949.1:0-278 GCF_000935625.1 Nanorana parkeri | reverse complement strand
GATGCATTTTTGATGCGTTCTGTAACTGCTCTGCATCAGCTCCGCACTTGGTGTGAACTAGCCTTTTGTGAAAAGAGAATCAAATGAAATTTGAAAACTTCTGCTAGGACTTTTTAAACAGTGATAACAACAGTTTATTTATCTTTTTTGGAAAAAGGTTTAAACACAATGTAGGAAATTAACAACCTACAAAGTAACAAAAGCCTGTGGCACTCTTCTAAACTTAGAAAATGGAACAGCTGTCACTGCTAGCTCCGCCCAATTGTTTTTCTTTTGCC
>NW_017323948.1:0-278 GCF_000935625.1 Nanorana parkeri | reverse complement strand
GTCCCACCCATCTTTGCCTGCATCAGAGGATTGACAGCAGGGCAGGTACCTCCTAGTCTGTCCCGCCCATCCTTGCCTGCATCAGAGGATTGGCAGCAGGTCGGGGACCTCCTGGTGTGACCCGCCCATCCTTGCTTGCATCCGGTGATTGACAGCAGGTCAGGGACCTCCTGGTGTGACCCGCCCATCCTTGCTTGTATCCGGTGATTGACAGCAGGTCAGGGCCCTCCTGGTCTGTCCCACCCATCCTTGCCTGCATCAGAGGATTGACAGCAGGT
>NW_017323947.1:0-278 GCF_000935625.1 Nanorana parkeri | reverse complement strand
GGTTGAGGCATGGCTGATTGCATTGCATGATGGCATGAATGCATAGCTGATTTGTTGGAAGAGGGCGGGAGGCTGTGGCAGGTGCCGCACTGTGCTGTTGTTCTGTATAGCCAATGACCCACCCGCCTCACTGACATCACTGGTTGCCAGGAGCTAGGCTGGACGCAAGCCAGAGCATCACCACTCAGCTCCTGACAACAAGTGGTGTCAGTGAGCTGGGTGGCACCGCACCGAACATCCCAGGTTGCTAAGAGCTCTTAGCAACCTGGGACGCTGTG
>NW_017323946.1:0-278 GCF_000935625.1 Nanorana parkeri | reverse complement strand
TAAGTACGGTGTGCGGTGGAGTAGAATGAGTAGTCGCGTTCCCGCGCATGCATGAGGCGCCACACATCTACCAGCTGCTCCGTGTGAAGGGTCTTACGTAGACGGCGGAGGAAAGAGTAGGATAGATGTGAGGCGTCTCTAGAAACATCCAACTGTGGATCCAGGGCAACGTTGAAGTCCCCTCCCATGATCAGAATCCCCTCGACGAAGTCGGACAAAGCGAGGAGACAGCCCTCCAAGAATGAAATTTGGTCGGAGTTGGGGGCGTATACGTTGAC
>NW_017323945.1:0-278 GCF_000935625.1 Nanorana parkeri | reverse complement strand
GGCCGCCTGACTTGCCTTGCGGTAGCGCCGGGCCTGGTGACTGTCCTTGTATCCGCCCCCTACTGTAGTTTTCTGCAGACAGCCTGTAATAAGTGGGGCCTGCTGGGTCCCTCACACAGCTCTGCTCTTTGTACATGTTATGTACAGCTTAGTGATGAGGTCACTGCTACTTTTAAAATGTAATAACTGGATCTGCAAAGACATTTGGTATATGGATTTAAATCATGTGTGAACAAAAAGATTGAAATTAACATTTTTGTGTCTGGAGTTCAGCTTTA
>NW_017323944.1:0-278 GCF_000935625.1 Nanorana parkeri | reverse complement strand
TTGATCCGGTCTGCAACTGCTCTGCACCTGCTCCGCGCTTGTGTGAACAAGGCCTAAAAGTTTTCTTCTTGGTTTGAATCTACTCAGTTAATACATTCTGCAAAAGAGAAATGGATGCACACAAATACAAAGCTTCTTATGCCTAAAAAGCCGATCCTCTGCTCTGATGTTCAGAAACACGTTCAGAGAAAGTGTTGTAACTAGAGATGCACCGATACTAGTATCGATAGCGGTGCTGATACAGAGTATTTGGGCAAGTACTCGCCCAAATGCTCCGA
>NW_017323943.1:0-278 GCF_000935625.1 Nanorana parkeri | reverse complement strand
CTACTATTCGGACCCAGATCGAAAACCATCATCTATATTTACTAAATCTTTGGTGGCAAACACCATTTCCTCTCGATCTGGATCCGAATACTAAACAAACTCCACCGTTAATCCAATTGTGTATTGTTTTTGTTAGTATGTGCGTCTAAAAAAGTTTTTGATATTGTGTAAATTGATCTCTCCATACATTTAATCTTCTTGAGTAACTCCGTACTTCCCACAAAGACTATGGCCGACTACTGGCTTAAATCGTGGGACGGCATTATGTCAAAAATACA
>NW_017323942.1:0-278 GCF_000935625.1 Nanorana parkeri | reverse complement strand
TAGGAATCTAGCTATGCATTCCTTCCTATGCCTTTTTTTTTTTTTCTGACTGACAGCGGGCCGCGGCTCCCGATGTCAGAAAAGAAAAAACGATCGCAGTAAAAGGTTTACTCTGCTCGATCGCAGAGTAAACCTTTCCGGGAGGAAGTGTTTCTCTCCCGGGCGGCGGGGAGCCGCTATCTAGTAACGGAAGACTCCCGGAACGTCCGGGATGTCTGCTGTACAGATCCATGCGGTGTGCACGGCCATATCGGGCCGCTCCTGGGAAGGACAGGTGC
>NW_017323941.1:0-278 GCF_000935625.1 Nanorana parkeri | reverse complement strand
GTCACAGCACAGTACCTGTCTGAAGGCTGCAGCTCTCCCTCCCTGTCATATTTGATTCCCGTCAGGGATCACCTCAGGTTGCCTGGGCTGGACTCCGCCTCCTGGGACCCGCCTCCTCCACCTCACAGCCACACCTACGTCCTCTGCGTCCCCTGGCCGGCTCCCGAGTCCCTCTCTTCAGCTCTCACCGCTGGTAGCGTAAGAATGCCGCGGCACGGCGGCCTCAGGCAGAGGACACTTAACCACTTGAAGACCAGGGTGTTTCACCCCCTTCCTGG
>NW_017323940.1:0-278 GCF_000935625.1 Nanorana parkeri | reverse complement strand
GGAAAAACACTGACCCCATAGTTCTCCTTTAAGCTGATCATTGCTTTTTTTCTGCAAGATTCACTTTTAAAAAAATCCAGTACTTTCAGGTGACAAAATACCATAAAATAAAATAACCATTTATGAAAAAATAAGGCCCATTTCATGCAGAATATTAACCATTATATACCTGTGGTGTTTATGTTTAAAACTGAATTTAAGGAAAGATCATTGTGCAGTTAAATTCATCAAATTCGGCCCACCACCAACTGCATTATGACGGACATGCAGTGCTCTAA
>NW_017323939.1:0-278 GCF_000935625.1 Nanorana parkeri | reverse complement strand
GCTGTTTTCCACTCGTCCCCCTGTTTTACCCTTATTAAGTTATATGCCCCACGAAGATCTAGTTTGGTGTAGATTGTGGAACCTTGTAACCTTTCTATTAATTCCGGAATTAGAGGAAGAGGATAACGATTCTTTACGGTCACTTTATTCAGTGCTCTGTAGTCGATGATTGGTCTCAGGGATCCGTCTTTATTTGTTACAAAAAACATTCCAGCGCTAGCAGGAGAGGTAGAAGGACGAATGAATCCCTTTCGGAGGTTATCGTCTAGGTACCTCTT
>NW_017323938.1:0-278 GCF_000935625.1 Nanorana parkeri | reverse complement strand
CATCAAAGAGGGAAGGGGCGTGGCCTGCCACAGGGCTGTGTCTATGGAGGCACACAGCCACTGCGGAAACGAGCAGGCACAAGTTCATCAAGGGACACAGGATCATTGGAATTTTGCAACATTAGACACTGGCAAATAAAGCCATTAGCCAAAGCCATAGAGGCCTATGCAGACAGTAGGAAAACAAAGCAAAGTCTTTCCTTTCAGCCCTCCCTATTAAGCACTGGTGTGAGATCAGACAGTGTGAGTGGGATTAATGAAGTCAGAGAGGAGGAAAG
>NW_017323937.1:0-278 GCF_000935625.1 Nanorana parkeri | reverse complement strand
AGAGAGAGAGAGAGAGCTTCTTGCAGTAATAAAGCAATGGAAATAAAATGTTCTACTTACAACTCCTAAGGATGTGAGATAACATGTAAATGGTTCACAAAGTAATTAATTTTTTGTGGAGAAAATGCTTGACTCCATTGAGACCTTTACCTGATTTCTGGTTGCTCTTAATGCTAAGGGGAAAGCAAACCTATGTCCCTCACATGGAGGGCATTCAGTTGGATACTGCTGCGGCTGGCGTCGGGTCGCCCAAACATGCTCAGCATGTTCGGCCGACC
>NW_017323936.1:0-278 GCF_000935625.1 Nanorana parkeri | reverse complement strand
GCTGAGTGAAAAGCACTCACCTCATAATTCTCCTTTAAGACTGCGAAACATTGACCTGACCAATGCATACATGTGCTTGTAACATGGAGACAAGATTTTATTACAAGAATAAACATTATGTATCAAATAAACAGGATCCAGGACACTTGGAACTCCAATCTACAGCTGGGGATTGTTAAAATGAAAATGATAGAAATTTGTTTTATATTACAGTAAACTCCCTGTTATTCGGCATCCACGGGGATTGGTAAATTCCGGATAAATGTTGTTTCTGGTTG
>NW_017323935.1:0-278 GCF_000935625.1 Nanorana parkeri | reverse complement strand
TAAAAGGGAAATATCAGGGGGTTGTTTAGACCCCTAATATTCGCCCGAAGCACCCCTGTTGGGGTGGGGGGGCATGTTTTTTTCTTGCCTCGGGTGCAATCGGAGCTAGCTATGGCTATGTTCTCGCGGTGCTCGTGTTGCTGTCGGCTGAATGTGTTAGACGCCGCAAACGGAAAGGGGCAGGACACCTCTCCACGTGTGCAACGTCGTCCACATTCGGCCGCACGAGCACCGCGGGAGGACAGGAAGCCGGCGCCTCTAGAACGCACTGGAATGCA
>NW_017323934.1:0-278 GCF_000935625.1 Nanorana parkeri | reverse complement strand
CTCGTCTCCCGGCCGAACATCTGAAGTGCGCATGCGCCCGCTCCAAGATCCTTTGCGGCCGTCCAAGACGCTTTCTTATGTTCGGACGGGAGCGCGCGGCGAAGACACAGGTAAGTTCAAACTGTTTTTAAAAGTTTTTTTTTTTATTTGAATGTTTTTGCATATATCTACTGCTTGCTGGCAGTATATATATCCAAAAACCACTGAGGGTTTAATAACCCTTTAACTATTAACAAAACATTATTTGTGTATCACTCAGCTGTAGATCTTCAAATCAT
>NW_017323933.1:0-278 GCF_000935625.1 Nanorana parkeri | reverse complement strand
GGTCTTTCTGAGTCAATCTAATTATAAACTACTTATTGAAGATGCCCATAAGATGTACTTAAGATGTACTTATTCAATGTCTAAGCCTCTGGTAGTACTTAATTGCTTTGCATAGCGTTCTTAGTATAATACAATGAACATGCTCACTGTAGGAACCAGCACAAGAATGACCTTATCAATGTACTGCTGCTTCTTGTTTCTTCAGTAGCAGGCCAAGATAGATCCTGAACCAGGATGCATTGTTTAAAAGTGTAACCAATGCCAACACCATTTTTTTT
>NW_017323932.1:0-278 GCF_000935625.1 Nanorana parkeri | reverse complement strand
GCCAGCTGAGGTGCAAAATGTTCTGGAGGGCTTGGCAGCGATAGGGTTAAGGAGACATTAGGGGTCTATGTGTCCCTTAAAGCACCCTTGTTACTCCACTGAAACAGAGAGAGACCGTGCATCATCAGCTTCTCCCCAGAATTACAGCTTTAAAACCTGAAGTGACACATTTATTATCACATATCGGTATATTCACAGGAGGGGAGATCAGTGAATGGATATTCACGACCTTCTATCCACTGACACCTACCTTGGCTGTCCCAAGCCTGCAGTAGAGG
>NW_017323931.1:0-278 GCF_000935625.1 Nanorana parkeri | reverse complement strand
TCATCATCGTCATCGTCATCGTCGTCATCGTCATCATCGTCGTCGTCATCGTCATCGTCATCATCATCGTATCATCATCATCGTATCATCGTCATCGTCGTCATCATCATCATCATCATCATCATCGTAATAACGTCAGCGGCAACATTGTCATTATCTTATTATTAACGAATAACAAAAACATTCTAACCAAAAAAACACAAATAAATAATAATAAGAAGAAGGATACAATTGTTATTATTGTTGTTATTTGTATATTATAATATTATTACAAATGT
>NW_017323930.1:0-278 GCF_000935625.1 Nanorana parkeri | reverse complement strand
CCAAGGGCATCAGTGAGGTATCTGCAGCACACTTCTCCCCACTTCCCAATTTTGCGAGGTACCAGACAGGGGTGCCCACTATCCCCCATCCTTTTTGTCCTGGCTATCGAGCCCTTAGCTCAGTCGCTACGGCAAAACTCCGACATACAGGGTATCTCGGCGGGGGGACAGGAATATAAAGTAAATCTTTTCGCGGACGATCTGCTTCTCTCCATATCCCAGCCGCACACAACCCTACCAAACCTATTGGCCACCCTAAACAAATTTTCCCACATCTC
>NW_017323929.1:0-278 GCF_000935625.1 Nanorana parkeri | reverse complement strand
CGGGTAAAGATTTGGGCCTTACCCGCCCTTCGTTTAGGACTCGGGGGCTGGAGCGAACTGACTTAGATGGGCACCTGGCTGGCTCCCTCTCCAGGGCCCTCTGGAGTTTTCCCGCCAGCTTATGATGCTCTCTTCGTGGCTTTGGTGGGCTGGGACAGTCACGTTGATAGTGACCAATACCCCCACAATTATAACAGATGTTTGATGGTTTCTTGATAGGCACCACCTGAGTGGTAAAATCAGGAACTGGTTCTGAAGTGACTTTTTCAAGGGGCGAC
>NW_017323928.1:0-278 GCF_000935625.1 Nanorana parkeri | reverse complement strand
AGATATTTCAGGGATGTGGTTTCCCAATGGAACGGATAGTTGGATTTCACTAAATCGAGTGTGTGAGGTGGTAGTGTTATGTTGAGGGCCTTAGATTTAGAGGTGTTGAGTTGTAGTCCTGAAAGGTTGCTGAAGGAGTTTAGAAGGCTTAAGGAGTTGGGAAGGGAAATATGGGGGTTGGATAGGAAGAGTAGGATATCATCTGCGAAGAGGCACAGTTTATGATGGTGTCCTGCTAGTGAGATGCCTGTGATATCAGGGTGATTTCTGATTAATTG
>NW_017323927.1:0-278 GCF_000935625.1 Nanorana parkeri | reverse complement strand
TGATTGCCTGGGAAGCCGGCTCCATGTTGTTTGGCCGGTTCGATTGTGATTGGCCGGGAAACTGGCTTCCCAACCAATCACCATCAAGCTGGCTTCCCGGCCATTCAGGAAGCTGGGAGGCAAGTAATGACCCGCCTCCCGGCTCCCTGATCAGCCAGGAAGCCGGCTCCATGCTCATTGGCTGGAAAGCCGTCTTCCCAGCCAATCAGCATCGAGTCGGCTGTTCGGGCCGGCTCAATGTTGATTGGCCAGGAAGCCGGCTTCCCAGCCAATCAGCA
>NW_017323926.1:0-278 GCF_000935625.1 Nanorana parkeri | reverse complement strand
ATAGAGATCCTCTCTTCAGGATGGAGAGCTGGGAGCAGAGCGGAGAACATCTGTTCTCCGGTCTGCTGCGTGTGAACACTGAGACGGGAGAGCTGCACTCGCAGCTTTCCCCTCTCAGCTGTCACAGGAGAGCCAGCACAGTGCTGTGCTCAAACTCCTGTATTGGATGTGACAGGTTCAATAAAGAGAACCTGTCACTTCCTAATGCTATCACACAGGGGCTTGATAGCTCCTGTCTGATAGCAATAAAGTTAAGTGGGGAAAAAAATGAAAATAAA
>NW_017323925.1:0-278 GCF_000935625.1 Nanorana parkeri | reverse complement strand
TGTCAGACCTCTGCAGAGAGACCACTGCTTCCACACACAGATCAGGGGTCCTCCTCTGCAGCATGCCCGCAGGGGGTGGGCTTTTCTACCCGGGCTGTGGCTGCTTTCCAAAGAAAACAAACCGAACATTGTTTTGTTTTGATGCACCTGGAATCTAATTAGCTGATTTAAACGCAGCGTTCAATAAGCAGAATTGATCCGCTGCGGGTCCCCGGGATATGTGCCGCATACTTGATGTGGCACCTGCATTTGTTTTCCTGTTTGCATGGACACATTGG
>NW_017323924.1:0-278 GCF_000935625.1 Nanorana parkeri | reverse complement strand
GGGGGGGGGGGGGGGGGGGCTTTGGAAATCCAGCAACAGTGTTTGGTGTTGTAATAGCTATAATAGTACCAATGCCAAGGGTTTAGGACGGCCATAGGAGTGCAGATTTCTCACTAAGAACGGAGGTCGGTAAATCGACGACTTGAAGTGTAACCCTAGGTAAAATCAGATCTAGATGTGGCAGTCTGTCACTACTATGAACAGTCGCCTCTGTAACGGTTTTATTACCAGTTGATCCTGCCAGGAATGAGGAAGCAGGAGGGCAATGCATACGTCCC
>NW_017323923.1:0-278 GCF_000935625.1 Nanorana parkeri | reverse complement strand
CCCTGCCACAGCACCCAACTCCCTACACAGAGATGTACCCCTCTAATCCTAACTCCCTAGATGATGATCATATGTTGCAGGGCTCCTCCGGTCTCATTCCAGGAGAGGACGTACCTGAGCGTAGAGGAGATTCAGGCCGACTCGGCTCTCCATGACGTCTTCATCGTACGAAGCGTCCCAGAAACTGCGGGAGAGAAAAGATCAGAAGAGCCCCGCCCCCACAGGAAGAGAGCCCAGTGCCCCGCCCCCACAGGAAGAGCCCAGAGCCCCCCCTCCTG
>NW_017323922.1:0-278 GCF_000935625.1 Nanorana parkeri | reverse complement strand
AGGTTTTTTTTAGTTATTTTTTTTTAATTGCTTTTATAGTATTATGTTTTTAAAATAATGCCATTCTTTTTTTTTTCAGGGAAAAATCATGGCAGGCTACAGACTTTTCGGTTGCATTTTAATAATAACGATTTGTTTAAAAGAAATTGTATCGAAGGTTTGTAAAGCATCAACTTTTTTTTTATATGGATAAAATGTTTTTAAGTGTTATTCCGAAGCCAAGTATATAAATACATTTGTAAAAAATGTAAAATGTATTTTAGTTTCCAGCAGTTTAT
>NW_017323921.1:0-278 GCF_000935625.1 Nanorana parkeri | reverse complement strand
CGCCCCTTTCCGTCTGCGGCGTCTGACACATTCAGCCAGCATCCGCATGAGCACCGCGGTAGCATAGCCGTAGCCAGCTCCTTTTGCGCCTGAGGCCAAAAAAAAACGTGCCCCCCCAGAGGCGTGGGACGTCACCCAGCACCCTGCCTCCAGGATTTATTTTTTATTTTTTAATTATTTCTTTTATTTCATTTAAATTTTTTTCATTAAAATTTTTTTTTTTACTCTTGGGGTGGCTTCGGGGAAATATTAGAGGTCTAAACAGCCCCCTGATATTT
>NW_017323920.1:0-278 GCF_000935625.1 Nanorana parkeri | reverse complement strand
GCCATAGGGTTTCCACGTCTTCCCCATTATTTGACGCGATTACAGATTGAATACTCTACTGACCTTGACTTATACATTAGCCGGATGTGGGGAACTGTTTGAAATGCCTATGCAAAGTCCAAGTGCATAACTAAGTGGCTCTACAGTTCCTGTGACCAGTGACCCAGATCGCTCTGCAAGTCCTGAAACAAGCATCCACCGTACCATTGGTTCTCAGACTGTGACATCATCCTAGTTTGAATTAAATATTTATTTATTAATTTCATATTTCACATATT
>NW_017323919.1:0-278 GCF_000935625.1 Nanorana parkeri | reverse complement strand
CCTCAGTGGGAGGTATGGGGGTGGAAGCTCCTCCCTCAGTGGGCTTCCTGTGTGGGGGAGGGGGTGACATGGGACCTCCCTCGATAACACATGTTCCGTGGTTACTTTATTGCCCCTTCCAGGTGGTAACAATGCCGGAGTACCTGAAGAAACGTTTTGGGGGAGAGAGAATCCGGATGTACCTGTCAGTACTTTCTCTGGCCATGTATATCTTCACCAAGATCTCTGTAAGTACTAATACCCCCTCACCATTACCTCACTGAGTATTATTACCTCTA
>NW_017323918.1:0-278 GCF_000935625.1 Nanorana parkeri | reverse complement strand
GGAGTGGGAGAGAACTTATGGAGATTCAATATAGAAATACAGATTTATTTGTAGTTTTTGATACATTTTAATGGTTACAGAGCGGCATTCATTGACTCTTATATGTGAGTAGAGATCGGCTCTGATGTTCAATCAATCACATGTGGTAAAGTGCTGCGCAAACTGTTGGTGTTATATAAATCCTGTGTGATAATAATATATGATATCAGGAAGTGATTGTATATATTTCTATACGGGGTCCTCCGCCTATACGCTGTATACCCCTTGTGATGTATATA
>NW_017323917.1:0-278 GCF_000935625.1 Nanorana parkeri | reverse complement strand
GGAATACACAAATCAATCCATCTACTATCTAACACAAAAACACACACATCAAAAAGCTTTCTTCATTTCAAAGTTCTTGATTGCGTCAGTGTTAGGATTTTGCAACACTGTTATTACTTGGATATATTTTTCAGTAGTATTGCAACAGTGTCCTAAAAACTGTATCCAGATTTAAGTTCATAGTGGTGTTGCAGAAGTGTTTTTACTTTACTTTAGTTACATTCGTTATTACTGTTATTTTGCTATTCTTGCTGAGACAGACTGAGATAGTGACTTAG
>NW_017323916.1:0-278 GCF_000935625.1 Nanorana parkeri | reverse complement strand
ATAGATATTTTATTTTATATGGAATATATTGATTTAATATACAGCCCTTTGTGAGGGCGTGTTGGTCCTACCTAACATGGCGGCCCCCGTCTGGAGCCTCAGCACAGAAAGCTTTGTTTTCTAGTGTTTGTGAAATCACTCCCATTACATGTACTGCAGTTTGTCCTCCCCAAAATGGCCGCCGCCCTGAACTTCAGCACACAATACTTGGTTCTCTAAGGTTTGTGAATTCACTCCCATTACATGTATTGAAGTGTGTCCTCCCCAAAATGGCCGCC
>NW_017323915.1:0-278 GCF_000935625.1 Nanorana parkeri | reverse complement strand
CCGGCTCTTAGAGCCAGGAGAAGAAGCTGGGGAAGCAGATCCCTATGTGATAGCAATAGGATTAGTGTTAAAAATGTTTTTTTTTTAAGTGTTTCAAAATTTAAAAAAATTCAAGTTACATATAAGAAAAAAAAAAAATGCAGAAATATTACATATTACATATAAACATATTACATATCGCAGCGAACATCGGAATGAGAGAAATAATTCTAGGGTCCTCAATCACTGTTAGCACTCAACTGATGAGCGGTAAAAGCGTTTAAAATGTTCCTTATGGG
>NW_017323914.1:0-278 GCF_000935625.1 Nanorana parkeri | reverse complement strand
CAGAGTCCAGAGTTTATTCCAGCGGAAACATCTGCCAATGGACACAAAGTCCTGCAGATCTGTCATTGTAAGATACCAGCATGATGGAGGGCTCACCTCAGCTCCTGCAGAGTACAGCCGGGATCCTTCAGCCCCTCACAGATGAACTTCACTCCCTCATCCTTAAGTTCATTCAGTACCAGATCCAACTTGTGTAGGGATCGGTTTGCTTTAAGAGCAGAGCCAAGGTGCTCACAGCTTGCGGCAGTCAAGTTGCAGTCGTTCAGCCTGCAGACAAA
>NW_017323913.1:0-278 GCF_000935625.1 Nanorana parkeri | reverse complement strand
TACAGTAAATCGAGGTAAAAGGGAGTGGGAATGGAAATTAGAAACTCACTGTAAATTGAGGTAAAAAGGAAGTGGGAATGGAAATTAGGCAGTCCCTCTAAATCGAGGTTAAAAAGGAAGTGGGAATGGAAATTAGACACTCGCATTAAACCGAGGTGAAAAGGAAGTGGGAATGGAAATTAGACACTCGCAGTAAACCAAGGTGAAAAGGAAGTGGGAGTGGAAATTAGGGACTCTCAGTAGATCGACATAAAATCAAAGTGGGAATGGAAATTAGG
>NW_017323912.1:0-278 GCF_000935625.1 Nanorana parkeri | reverse complement strand
GCCTCCGCAGCTGCGATCCACACTACTTCAGTCCATACAGGTGTTACAGGCTGCTGGATATGTATACTAGCTTGAGGATAATATGGAAGGTGAAAGTAGTTTTTCTAGCATCCTGTTACCCAGGGCTGATTGAAATGTCTTTGTACTTCTTATGTCATGTATGTATGTCATTGTATCTGAGTTATGTATACTCTATGTTATCGAAAAAAAAGAAAATTTAATAAAATACTTTGAAAGTAAAAGCTGACCACTCACCTTTCTGAGCTCCAGCCAACCTG
>NW_017323911.1:0-279 GCF_000935625.1 Nanorana parkeri | reverse complement strand
TCAGTTTAAAATTTGCAGCTTTCATTAAATCAATACCTAGTAGTACTGCTACGATTGTCCTTGTTGAGGTACTTTTTGTAATGGTAAGATAGCTGTCTTCCAGATACAAAAAAAATTAGAATCGCAGTACACTAGACAGTATGTATTTAGCTAAGTGAATAATAGTTCATGAAAAGGCCATAAAAATCCAGAAGGTGAAGTAAGAGACGATAACTTACACTTTAACATGCAGCTTTTGAAGATCAGGGAGATCCAGCACTATGATGATGATGTGATAAT
>NW_017323910.1:0-279 GCF_000935625.1 Nanorana parkeri | reverse complement strand
GGGGATATTTGCCTTCCTCTGGACCAAACTTGCTTCTGTTTGTCAGAAGACAGAAGTGTCTCTATCAGCTACATAAACCTTGGCACTATTCAGGACATATAGAGGTCACTTACCTTGCTCTGCTTCAATTTGTGGAGATGGAGGCACTTCCTTCTGAACTCCTCATGATGTTTGCTACATTTCAGGGTAGAATGTAAATTCTGCTCCCGATCAAAAGCAATGCTGTATGAGAAATGGAAAAAAAAAAGAGATTATTTTGTCATTTAAAGCAAGAATAGA
>NW_017323909.1:0-279 GCF_000935625.1 Nanorana parkeri | reverse complement strand
GAATTGAATTTCGGATCCGAATTCCAAAATAACTAAATATCCGAACCAATCCGAATTTTTCTGCAGCTTACTTGTCTACAAAGGGCCCTGCTGCAAGATTTTTTTCTCGGACCTCCCCAACCTCTCCCACACCCCTCACAAAAGCCCCTTGCACTGGCTGCACTGGCATTCAGTCTCCCCCTGAAGACCTAGCACACAGTGATCCCCTTATACACTCTGATCTCTCTATACACAGTGGGGAGTATATCACACACTGATCTCTATATACACTGATCTATA
>NW_017323908.1:0-279 GCF_000935625.1 Nanorana parkeri | reverse complement strand
GAGTATGCCCATACATTGCGTATAGGGAAAGGACTCTTTGGAAAATAATTTCTGGGGCCGTGCCTATTTCAGTAAGAACTGAACTCTCAGCAGCTGCCCCTACAAGAATTTTATAAACCTGGTAATGATATCACAGGAAGTAATAAAAGCTCTTTGTTTCTAGGTGAAAGAACAAGGAGGAAGAAAAAAAAATGCCGGGGGATGATTTACAGGGGGAGAGAAAGGTTTGGGATTAGGAGCAAATTTGAGCCATGAATATACAAATCCTTTAAACAGATT
>NW_017323907.1:0-279 GCF_000935625.1 Nanorana parkeri | reverse complement strand
CGTGCAATCACACGCAGCACCTGTCCCTCCCGGGAACGGCCAGATACGGGCATGCACACTGCACACACTTGTACGGCCCATCCTAATGCAGGGTGGTGTGCATAAGGTTTCTACACCATCAACCACTATTTCCATACCTCACAGCACTCCAGTGACGTGCCTTCTGTGCTGGGTGAGGCATCCACCAGCCCGCCAAAGCTCAGCTCCCGTCCCGGCGAAGCTCCGCCCCGTCCTACCAAAGCTCCACCCCCAGCTCGGTAACCAAGCTGTGTGGGGAGG
>NW_017323906.1:0-279 GCF_000935625.1 Nanorana parkeri | reverse complement strand
AGGGGGAATACAGGCAAGAACAAAAAAAACCTGGAGAAATCTCCAGCACAGCACAATATTGAAGGCCTGAGGCCTGACCTTCGACATTATAAGCAAGCAAAGGAGAGTCCAATGGTCTCCAGTGCCGTTCCCAGGTGAAACGGGAACACAACCCCAGCAACCAAGTGCCTCCGGGGGGAAGCAGTAAAAAATTAAATAAAAAACACAGAAACTTTGAGAATAAACTCAACGCAACTCAAGCAGGCTGTAACCGTCAGCCCGACCAGGATACTGTAAAAT
>NW_017323905.1:0-279 GCF_000935625.1 Nanorana parkeri | reverse complement strand
CAAATGGTTTTTTTCAGTACTCGCCGATACTGAATACCGATACCGGTGTCGTGTGCCCAGATTATCAGGCTTTCTGACTGCCTGGGAAGCCGGTGTTCTATCGAAAGAACAATGACTTCACTTCCCGAGGCTGCCTGGCTTCCTAGCCAATCAGGACCCGCCTTCCATCTTCCTGATTGGAAAGGAAGCCGTCTCCATGCTCCCTCAGCACTGCCGGTCAGAGGGACATCTTCCTCTGACCAGAATTTCCGGTATCGGAGGTAAGTATCGGAGCATTTG
>NW_017323904.1:0-279 GCF_000935625.1 Nanorana parkeri | reverse complement strand
TGCCCTTTGCTTCAGTCTTATATCTGACATATGCCATGTTTCCCCTTTATATCATGCCATCTTCCTCCATATGTTTCCTGTATGTATATATTAATATTCCAAACCGGCCTTGTGCAAAATGGATAAGACTACAGATTGAGTGCATTTAGGGTATGTTCACACCAGTGCTTGCAGCATTTTGATTGCACCGGACCGGACCGAAGGCACAATGTGCCCTGCGATCCCATGCGGGCAATCACATTGCGGCCGGAGGGCTTGGCTACGGTGCCATTCACTTCA
>NW_017323903.1:0-279 GCF_000935625.1 Nanorana parkeri | reverse complement strand
GTTGGAGCCGGACAGCGGTTCACAGCTAGTAAGTACTACAAGTCCCAGCAGACCTCCTCTTCCTATGAGGACCTCGGCCTCCTCTGAGCACAAGGCCGGTACATTGTCCCCGGAGTCTCGGCGTTCTGGGGCCACATCTCCTGCGCTTCCTGCGGGGAGGAGCCTCATCACCGGACTACAGACAGGAAGTTCAGATCAGAATCTTCGGTCGGCTGACCAGGTGAAGCTCCGGAGCTGCATGAGAGGAGAGACAGCCAGGAGAGAGAGAGAGGAGAGACA
>NW_017323902.1:1915-2194 GCF_000935625.1 Nanorana parkeri | reverse complement strand
CCTATGTGGAAAGGGATCGGGTACGTACGGCTTGATCAACGAGACATGAAATGAGGGGTGAATGAGCAGTCCCGGGGGGAGCGTCAGTCTCACGGCATTGGTGTTGATCACCTTCTCGATGACGTAGGGACCAATGAACTGTCTCCCCAATTTCTTCGACGGAAGCTTCATCCGCAGATTCCTCGTGGAAAGCCATACCTTGTCGCCGACTCGGTAAACCGGAGGGGCCCTTCTTTTTAGGTCATAGTACCGCTTCTGTCGGTCCTGCGCGAGCCGAAG
>NW_017323902.1:0-216 GCF_000935625.1 Nanorana parkeri | reverse complement strand
AGGGGGTAGCGGTTTTTTACCGTCACCTTATTAAGTGCTCGGTAGTCAATGATTGGCCGGATGGAACCGTCCTTATTCCTTACGAAGAACATCCCCGCACTGGCTGGGGATGTGGAAGGACGGATAAAACCCTTCCTGAGGTTTTCCTCCAAGTACTCCTTCAGGAGTACCAGTTCAGGCTGTGAAAGAGGGTAGATCCTCCCTGTGGGGATAGTG
>NW_017323901.1:0-279 GCF_000935625.1 Nanorana parkeri | reverse complement strand
TTTCCTTTTTGTCTCTCTGCTAGGAGGAATGGGAAGACTCACCTGTTTCGTGCCCCGGTTGATCTGGAACCCTTCCTCGCGGTGATGGAACTGCCCCCGGTGGCCTTGGACACTTGGCCTGACGCCCCATTGCCCCCTTTCACCTCTGTCCCCTCGGGGGATCAGTGGCAGCTGGTCTCGCCAAAGCCCCGAAGAGACAGCAGATCCTCCTCTAAACCCACTCCCCCGCTAATGCTCTGGAAGTCCTGTTGGGGTCCGCTGTCCCTGACCTAGGCCTAG
>NW_017323900.1:0-279 GCF_000935625.1 Nanorana parkeri | reverse complement strand
GAAGGGGGTCTAAACACCTGGTCTTGAAGTGGTTAAGGGAATTTTTCACTACATTTTTGGGTTTGATAAAGAGTTGCGCTCAGACAAGTCGGAGCTTTTGGCCTGGGGCTCAGACAACTCCTGTCTGAGAGAGCTGCATGGCTGAATATCGGGGATGAACACATTTAAAAAATCGGAGTAGGAGGAAGGAGGATGCTTGGAGTTACTTTGACTTACTAAACGTGTTTTGGCTGTTTACATACAGTCAGCGTCTGTGGTGAGTGCATACCCATTGGGGGT
>NW_017323899.1:0-279 GCF_000935625.1 Nanorana parkeri | reverse complement strand
GTAGAGAAGGTTTTTTCCCTGAGATTGGCTCTTGCAAATAGATGTTCATAATGAGCATGAGTGTTGAGGATCGTTATCACTGAGAGTATGGGAGGAGGGTCTGATTGTTTCCATGCTCTTGCGATAGCCAGTCTCGATGCTATGAGTATGTGAGATATAACCGTTCTGTACGTAGTAGGCCAGTCAGACAGCCCTATGCCTAGTAGTGCCAATTGTGGGGATAGGGTAAATGAGGTGCCTGTAAGTGCATATATCAGCGCAAAGACTTCCATCCAGAAG
>NW_017323898.1:0-279 GCF_000935625.1 Nanorana parkeri | reverse complement strand
GGCTGCCTGCTCGGAGCGAGGAAGGGACTGCGGAACGTTCCCTGCAGCTGATCCATCCGTAGGGCAGGCCGGGGCCAATGATCTCTTCCCTTCAGGCCGCCGACATTCAGCCGCACAGGATGACATCACTTTGGGCTCGCTGCGGCCAATCATTGGGCAGCGTTGTGAATAAGACTTATTACAGCGACGGATCAAAGCAGAAAAAAAAAAGAGTTTTGTTACTTTTCTGTTTCTGGATAAAAAGTAAAATTATTATCAGAAAGAAAACCCCAAATTTGT
>NW_017323897.1:0-279 GCF_000935625.1 Nanorana parkeri | reverse complement strand
TTAATTTACATATAGACATATATTATTGCAAATCACTTATTTATACATACAGTATAACCTATTTTTCTAATAATTCCTTTACCATTCACACCCACTAACATTCCTTTTATACTACCTCTCTCCTCACCTTCATACCATTACTTCCACTTCCCTCTCACATACATTATCCTCTTTTCACAACCTCAACTAAGGGGGGAATAGTCACTACGGGGTCTATTCACTAAGCTGCTGTAGGCGTACACTGTTCGGCTATTCACTTCAGGCTGTTACGGCTGATTT
>NW_017323896.1:0-279 GCF_000935625.1 Nanorana parkeri | reverse complement strand
GGGCACCCAGATGCCCCCCCTTGTGAATAAGTAAGGGGTACGTGTACCCCTACTCATTCACTACAGCAATAACATTCAAAGTAAATAAAGAAACCACACTTTTAGAAAAAATCCTTTAACTGAAAAAAAAACAAAGAGGGTTATTCACTAAGCTGCAGGAGGCAGCAGAGTGAATTACCGAGCCAAAGTGAAGTGAGCCAAACGATGTTCGGCTATTCACTTCAGCTCAGTGCGGCTTATTTCAGCCATACATCGGCTAAAATCAGCCATACATCGGCT
>NW_017323895.1:0-279 GCF_000935625.1 Nanorana parkeri | reverse complement strand
TGGGTGCCATATAAAAGTTAAAATGTTCCTCTGAAAAGCTCATAGGGCGAAGGATGGTACTGCTATCGGTAATACTCTAAAATAGTATAATATCTTAGGGAGTATGGCCATCTTGACCGCAGCGACCCTTCCAAACCAGGATAGTTTATGGTGTATCCACGTGTCCATCAGAGTTTTAAGGTGTCTAATGAAATGTAAATTGTTAGTTACATACAGCGTATCGTATGAGAGAGAGATATTAACGCCCAGGTACCTCAAGTACTTCTGTTCCCAAGTGAA
>NW_017323894.1:0-279 GCF_000935625.1 Nanorana parkeri | reverse complement strand
AGGTCATAAAAAGGAAAAACATGTTGGTGGGTTTAAAAAAAGAAACTAAATCACTTCTCTCATCTATGCATCCCACACGGTGGCAGACTGTAAAGAATAAGCAATAACAGTAAGGAGACTTAAGCATTCATTTTGTATTTAGACATTAGGGTTCTATGTGTTTACAGCAGGGCTGGACAAATCCCAGGAGCCAGGTAGCCAATGCTTGTTAAAAATTACAACTAGTGCCTACATTTTAAGGTTTTCTCTAGTTGCTGTCAATGGAGCTGACTCCTAAAA
>NW_017323893.1:0-279 GCF_000935625.1 Nanorana parkeri | reverse complement strand
GGTGTGTGTCCTCCAGTCTTCCGATGGTGACCCTCTCACAGAGGTCAATGGGGTCACAATCATCCTGCCGTGTCCCCCAGCAATGCTAGTGCTGCCACCTATTGCACAGACCAGGAACTGCAGCACACATAGGCCCCCCGGCTGGGTAGATTGGGGCCCCGGGAGAGCGGCTGCTGGAGCCAATCCACTCAGAGATCAGCCCAGGGCAGGGGGAGTAACTCTTCTATTATTAGATTGTAAGCTCTTGTGCTTCATTTTCTCATCTGTAGATATTCAGCT
>NW_017323892.1:0-279 GCF_000935625.1 Nanorana parkeri | reverse complement strand
GGCCGATATGTATCGGTCTCCGATATATTGGTGCATCCCTAATTTAAATAGTGCTTTTCTCTTTTAAAATCACTGGGATTTATCTTGCTGTAGTAGACAGATCCTCCCATCATGCAACCTTACTACTTTCAGTATAAGGAAACTTATTTGAAAGACTCAGGTTCTACAAAGTAGAAGCGTGTAAGAATCGGCAATATACTTTGCTAAAATTCTTCCAAGGCATAAAATTGACCTAAAGAGAATTTACATGTTTCATTAATAGTGTAGTAATGCACAGCA
>NW_017323891.1:0-279 GCF_000935625.1 Nanorana parkeri | reverse complement strand
GCCGGCCCGGAGGTAGTTAAAGGAGAACTATGAGGTGAGTGTTTTTCAGTAAGCCTCATAATCTGAGCCGACCTGTGACAATGAAACCGTCACACGTCGGCTCAGTAGATCGGGAAGTGAGCGAACACATACCGTCGCTCACTCACTTCTTGATCTATCCATGCAGAGAGCCGTGACTGTCACTGTCACGGCACTCTGCAGGGATTCCCCTCTCCCCACTCCGATCCTCCCGCGCTGGCTGGCGGAACGGACGGGGGAGGGCACAGCTGGCTCTGCCTC